>NC_056735.1:9866575-10166575 GCF_019279795.1 Protopterus annectens
AGGGCAGTGATAACTTGCTCTTTAGAGATAAGGGGAGGGGGGCAGGTGCTGGGGATGTCCTGATTTACTGATGGGGGTGAAATTTTCACTGAACCTGTCTGCCAGCAGGTTGGCTATATCTACAGCTTCTTTGTATGTGGTGTCCTTGACCACCAGTTCTGAGCAGATATGAGTGCTTCCTTTGAGATTGCGGACATATGTGAAGAAGGCCTTATAATTGTCTTTAGTAGATATGGCCAGTTTGGACTCGAAGTTTGCTTTGGAGGATTTCACTAGTGCTCTTATTTGCTTGTTCAGGCTAAGGAGAGATGGTTTCCAATTAGGCATCTGCTCATTCTTGGTCCTGGACAGCAATTTTTTTCCTTTTATTATAGAGTTTATTTATTGCAGATGTCCACCAGACAGGATTACTCTTCCTTGAGGAGGAGGATTTTGTCTTGTCGGGTATTCCTGATTCCATGCAGCTATATAAATGCTCGTATAGTACATTGGTGTAGGTTTGGACATATGTGCCAGTTTCTATGGAGGGGAAGGGGTCTGTGTAGCTGTTTATACCTTCCCTCAGCAGGTTGTAATCAGCTTTGGAGAAGTTTTTTTGTTTGACCCTAGCTGGGAGGGGGATGGGGGTGACTTCGAAAGTGACCTTTTTGTGGTTGGATTTTACCAGGGTGGATGACACTGTAGGGATGCTGCAGTGGTTACTCATGTTGGTTAATACCAAGTCCAAGATATTTTCACCTCTTGTGGGGGTGTCTACCAGCTGGCCAAGGCATTTGCATTGATGAAATCAAGGAATCTCTGGGCATTTGTATTTTGGCATGAGTGCTTGTTCCAGTCTATGGTTGGATAGTTAAAGTTGCCCAGGATCAGGGAAAGGGGTTGAATCTTAATAGATTCGGAATGGTCCAGATAGGTGGAGTGGGCATCCTGAGTCAAAGTTGGGGGCCTGTAGATAGCTGTGATTTGAATAGGGGTCTTGACAATGGTTAACTGCACCTGGAGTATTTCCTGTGCATCATAATGTTTGACCAGCCTGTAGGTGTGTATGTCTTTTATATATATTGCAACTCCACCTCCTTTTGCTTTGTTCCCATGGTTTGGGGTCTGAATGTATGATATGATGAGTAACCTGGTATGGCTGGGGTGCTCTCCACAGCTTTGAACCAGGTTTCAGTGACTGCACAAATGTCAGCATCTTCCAGGGTTAAGAATGCTTGCAATGAGTGCATTTTCATGTTTATACTCTTTGCGTTTAGCAGCATGACCTTTAATTTGCATTTTGATGAAAGTTTCGTGTTGGTATTGTTGACCTCATGGCATTGCGTAAAAAAGCAGTATGGAGGGAGGTGAGAGCCTTTGCCAGAAGTCTGAAGCCCAAGGGAGACAAACGCAAACCATCTCTGGCAAAGCATCGCGGTTTGTCAGTCATGTCTTCCCAGGCTGTCAGGTACTGGAGTCCCTTGGAATGACACCAGAAACTAAGGCAATTGTTAGTCAGTCATTTTCTGTTTGTATTGAGGCATCATTCTCGGTGACGGTAGAATGCTGCTTAAGACTAGGAACATACCTGCCTGGGACACAAATTCAGGAAGCTCAATTACGTCTGTCTTCATATAGTCCATGGAGGTATGTCTCAAATCATTCACTCCAACAGTACCTGTTGTTGAAAGACTTGAGTGCATGGATGATATGGCGGATTCTGGCACCTGACAAACAATTAAGCATGATTTTCTCCATATCCAGCCTGGTGAGGAGCACATCTGTGTGTCTCACAATTGAGTCTCCTATGACTAATATGTTGGGTTTATGTTTAGGCCTTAATGGCTGTGAGACACAGGTGTGTGGACTATGTGTGGTGTGGTGGGCAGTGGAGTTTGTATGTGTTTTTGCCTTAGAGGACTCGTTTGTTTATGTTTTTTTTTTGTTGAGGACCTCCGCATATATGGGTGTGTGTTGTGCAGGTGTGGGAGGTGTTTGAGGTGCGGTGTTTGTGTTGACAACCTTCTCGGTGCCAGATAAACTGGTTAGTGAGAGAGAGCATTGACTCTAGGCTCTTACTTTGTGAGAGATACAATTACATTGTGTTCCTAGGTGGTAGTAGTAGAGGGTTGTCCGTGTACATGAGGCAGTTGCTACACTGTCTTACAATGCCCATTTCAACCAGACTGGCAGGAGAAAACATAGGAAATTGTCCATCCATGTTTGTCAGAATCTGAGGGAGAGAGGCCCGAGAGAGCTAAGAGGGTAAAGGATGGAAGGTCTAAGAGCAGCACTACTAAGTGATCATACAAGTGCCACTTAGGAAATATTTGTAGCTGGAACAACTCACAAAGGGTTAAAAACATTGCTGCAGTGTGTGATGTGCAAACAAGCCCAAACCAGCTCAAACACAGGGTTTAAATACCACAAAAAATAGAAGATTACACTAATACAGAAATCTAGCTAGTCCTGCTAGTCACTGCTTTCTTAACCAATCAGCTTGTGCCAGACAAGGTCCAGGCAGACCTGCTACTCTCACTAGCAGAGGAGATAGGCCCCTACCAACACAGGATGGCTGCGTGGAACACAGAAGGCAAATACAATATGGCAAAACAGAGGGCAGAAACAGCTCTGGATGCAGCAAACCTGTATGCAGACTATGCTACTCAGTTTAAGGACTAAACACAGTAGAACTCACAATAAAGCACAGATTAATGACTTGCAGACAAAAACAGAACTCACAATATGAAAAAATGCAGTTAAACAGTAATGAAATGCAGTTAATCAGTAAAGTGCTTTAAAACAGTGCAAATGTGATAAATTAGCTTGCAATCACAACAGTAAAAATAGCTCAAATAAAGCAACAATTCAGTAGAATGCTGTCATCAGTTTAATAAGGCTACCGACAAGCAGTAACAGATGCGTCAAACTAAATGCAGTTGAACACCTAAACGCGAGCAGTAAATTGAAATAGGAAGAGACACTTTTTTAAAGTAGAGCATGAGGAGACATAAGAGAATTCAAGGTTAAGAAGCTGAAGGGGTGGGCCTTCACAACTGATCTCACATTACTCAGTAGACTGAACTGATGTAATGGGACTGGGGGGAGTGTCCAGTATTAAATGTATAGTAGAGGCAGGCAACTCAAAAGTCACCAAGCAAGGGAATTAGGCCTAACTCACTGCAGCTTTGAGCAAACAAGCACAAACTGGTTTAAATACTGGCTATTTAAGGCAGAGAAGCAGGAACCATCCAAATTATCCAATCAAAAAACAGTGCCCTGTAGTAGTAACTCTAGCCAGATCAGACCAGACTGAAACCCCCTTCCACAAAGAAACAGATAGGCCCCTCTAGACAAAAGATAGTACTACAAGCTCCAAAGGTCACAAACAGTAATATATATTTAGATCTATGCTAGTGTTTTTCAGGTACAGCAACAAGTAAAATGAACAGAACAAACAGAGAAACAAAAGGAGACAAAGATCAGAACAGAGGAAATGACTGAATTCACTAAGCCTAAAAAACAGTTGCACAATTTAAACAGATATGCAGCAAATATTGTTTTAGTTAATCAGAAGTGGAGAAAACAGTTGAAAATAAGCATTTATCTTTTGTAGTCTCTCGGCAGTTTTTGTAAAACAGCAGAGCAAGGGCAGATGGCCTAACTCACTTCAATTTTGAACAGATAAGCACAAACTGGTGTAAACACTGGCTGTTTAAGACAGAGAAACCGGAACCAGTAAAATTATCCAAGCAAAAAATAAAAAAACAGAGCCCTGTAGTACTAACTCTAGCTAGATCAGACCAGACTAGGAACAACTCAGCTGATATAGTTAGAACTAAGTGACTTACAGCTGTAAAGAATCCAAATCTGTATAAAAATATCCCCTGTGGATCAAATGCAAGAGTGTCTGAAAAAGCAAGTGAGCTTTGAAGTACCATCTCCTGGAATCAAAGCCCAATATAAATGCTAGTTAAAGTTGTGAACCAAAAGCCTAGTGGCTCTATCACAAATGGTCACAGAGGACAGATTCCTGAAGCAGGCACAGAAAGCATCTACATCCCTGGCAACAAGAATCAGTTCACCACTCGGCGATAAAAAAATAGATGTAGTTAACAATCTCCTAACCCAGAATAAAGAAAATGAAAGCTGGCCTGTCTTCCTGAACTCCTGTATCTCACCATTTTTAGGTAAAACCTGTTGGTTATTATTGTCTGACTTCTGCTAGTAGAAACGGAATTAGAAAATATAGAAAAGGAAAACAGAAACTGTTCCTGCAGTGGAACAGAAAAGGCATCCACTGTTAACCTTCTTTTGCCCTGTTGAACCAAGCAGAGCTGGGAGATAACTGTGTTTTTCATTCTGGGATATAGATGAAGATCCATGGCACCTCGTACTTGAAAGCTCTTCATCAAATGGGCTTCTTTTACTCCATAGGAAAAGGCTGAAGCTATGGATGAGGGTGTGCATTAGGGATTTTACTTCCGTGGCATGTGAGTGATTGTGTGTGTGATGCCTTATTTGATGGCTCAGCATCAGAACCAATTCACCTCTTTGCATAGGAAGAATGAATGTGTACTACCATGTTTGAAATATCACATCATTGACTGTCTAAATCAGGAGGGAACTTAGCCTTTCCAGAATATGGAGGGCAAGAAGCACAAATCTCAGTTTTGACATAGTTATGTGTATTTCCTTCTTCCTAGGGCTGCACTTACCCTGCACCTGACCTCATTAGTGAAGCGTCTGTCATCAGAATCTGCTTCAGGATCAATAGTAGAACGGGAAATCCCAAACTGAAACTGGTGGGAACTATCATTCAATTCATAGACTTGTGGTAGGGGTCTGAGATAAGAAGCAGGTTCATGAACATTCACTGAAGCACTTTTGTATGAAAGTAGACAAATGGGATAGTGAAGGTGGTGGCAGAAATAAAGTTCTAGATGGAGAGAAGGATTTGAACCTCCATCCTCCCTTTTTTCCTCCCCCAGGATACCAAGGACATGTTTTACTGGGCTCTGTCTGCTTTAAAGAATGAGGAGTGTCAAACTGTGACCCAGTAAAGAGAACCCTTTTGCTAGGATAAACAATGACTTTTTATCAGTTTATAGTGACCCCACCAGGGTCTTGAGTCTGAAAAAAAAGATAAGAAAAGGGGGAACTGTCAGGGAGTTCCTTAATGGGGCCACCAGCAGGCAGCCATCCAAGCAGGTAAACAAAAGCCCCGGCAGCATGGTCAAAATCCTTTAAAACACTCTGAGTACTAATGACACATGAAATGACTGTACCTTGTTTAGAAGATGGTGCCAGACCAGAACACACTGAAATAATCACCTTTGTTGTTACCAGACAATGATGCATCAGAAGAGGTCACCATTTCCATTGACATCATGCAAGCACCCTGCAGATGTAAGGGCATGATACACGAAGAATCATCATACAGAACCTGAGGTACCAGACATGTCTTTTGTGGTCACTGTGATGAGGTTGGGAGTGAATCTCCATCCCTTTCAAAACAAAAGAAGATATGGGATTAAAAGCCCCATCCCCCTTCCAAAGAAATTGAAGGCCCCATGGTCCCTAGAAACTGAGCTTGGTCAAGGACCTCTGTGAAAGTCAACTTGGTAGAGGAAAACCTGAGAACTCAAAAAATAAGGCAAATTTAAACTATACCTAGAGCCCACCAGTACCATGTGATAGTTCTCCAGGCCATGGCAAATTTGGACAACCAGCTACACACACACACACACACACACACACACACACACACACACACACACACACACACACACACACACACACACACACACACCTCTAAGGGATAGACAGGATGGCTGTGGATCTCCTGCACATTCTGCCCTCTAGGAGACTTAGCAGAAGGCTTTAAAAGACAGCAAAATTGCCTGATTCGTGGCCTTCAGTTCATGGGAAAGCTTGTCTGATGCTGGACAGGGCTAAAAGAAAAAGAAGTCAAGGGACATCAGAGGCCCTCCACAGTGGTCAGTACCTGTTTTCTCTTTGGGTCATCATATATTGTATCCTGAAAAACTTTCCCAAAGGGAGCCTCTCTTAAAGAAGGTGTCTCCAGGATAACCCATCTCAATTCTTCTTTTCGGGAATAGAGTAAAAAATGAAACTTGCTGGAGGGCTAAGTTCATAACTCAATGTATTCCTAGTTTATGGAATAAGTTACTGCTACAGGTAAAGCAAAGTACTACTTTGTCTATTTAAAGACTAGTCTTGATGACTGAATGGATAAACACAAATTGACACCAGGGTTATGTAAGATCCATCCTGCTTGACTTGGGAGGAGGGCACTTTTAAGTACTCATAAAGAGTGGCAAGGACTTTTAATTGTGTCAGCTTAAACGTGTGTATTTCTAGACCTTTTATGGTTCCTGTGATCACCTGCCTAGTGATGCTCTTTTGTTCCTAAATTATACCATCCAGAGCAAGTCATCAACATTATCAGAGGTATTTTTGGCTTCATAAGAGACCAATTAGGAGTCAGTTGTAAGGCTCTTCTCTAGAAAATCCATGATGCCATAAATAGGGAGCTCAACCAACTTCTCCAGAGCATGGTCCTTTGGGAGGACTGTAACTGGGGAAAGGTGTGATGGGTAATTAAAGACCCTAATGCCCAAAGAGTCAGAGAAAACAATCCTCTTATTCCATTGGTCAAAGGTTTAGATTTCTTACTTGTAGCAAAGTGGAAAAGTACTGGTATGTGTGAGACCTCAGTTGGCTCAAAAAGGTACATAGAAAATTTGCTGTTAGATACTTCGCAAGATGCCACTCAATGCGATGCCAGTCTAACTGTATTCCCCTATAATTTATAGAAGTCATTGGTCTTCTTAGGAGTAGGAGGACATGAATTTGGGAACTTCAAGGATGCAAAGGTAGCATGTTTAGGAACAGGTTCCATGGGGGATAACTCAGAGTTCTACAGGCTTCTTTCACTTATAATAGTTTATATTCTTTCAGGGAGAAAAAAGAGGAATAACAGTCCATTTCATGGAAGACTTCACCAGCCTGGAAGTCTTTCCGAAGGATGAATCTTCTTAGTTGGGGTGAACTCTCCAGAAGGGAATGACACATTATTCTTGTCTAATTTTTTTTAATCCTCTTCACATGCAGTTTTAATGGAGAAGAAGACCATCTCCTCATACTAACTCTTGCAGAGGCTGGCCTGCCCTCGCCTGATTTCTGAAGCATGGAGAAAGTGCTATCTGGATGAAAGTGGTTAGATGACTCCAATATATGCAATGTACACACGTGATGTGGCTCCTGTTCAGGAGAGACCAGTGCAGGGCCCAGCAGTGGCATCCAGCTGAATTTTATAATGTGTACTTCTACCCCACTGGGGACTGCAAAAGACCCACCAGGTGCTGGAGGGGTAGTAAGCACTAACTGGGTTCTCATTAGTGAGGCAACAACTGTGGGAGAGTGAGAGAAGAGAGCTCCCTGAACCCAGGGTGAGCTTTTGTGATTTCACTGGGGGACCTAGGGGCCCATTTAGCTTCAGCAGACCAGCTGTATATATGCTATAGCGTGGTAGTGATGTTGTTTGAACTGCAGGATTCACCTCACAAGGTGCTCACCATGGAACACCACTTCCTCTTTCTGCATTATCATTCACTGAAAGGCATGAGTTTGATTCCTCATCTGGTGAAGGGAAGCTTCACTGGATACTTTCTAATGCCACCATTCTGCAAGGAGTAAGGCAGGTCTCAATCTTTTCACATCTCCTTTTTTAAGTAGGCACATTCAATTTATGGCATTCATGACAGTCCTGCAGAGTGTGTTCCACTTGCAGGCAGTTAAGGCAGAGAAGCTGCAGGTAATTGTTGATGACTTGAAAACTACAGGAACCACTAGAAGATTCAGTTTTTAGCCATTGAATGTTGGGACTTTCTTACAGTAAATACCAAGATGCAATTCCAGCAATGTGTTTGCATCAGAAAAGAACTGGAGACCAGGATGCTGAGTACTTACTGTTGACCTGGTGAGTAACATCAGTGCATGTGCCAGTGGAAGGTGTGCATGCCCCTAATTGCTGGGGCTAAAGAGTGAGAGAACTGATGCTGAGAAAGGATCTGTGAAGAGGAAATGTCTACCATTACCCAATGCAGAAGGCTTCCTGAGGGTGCAGTCAGTTTGGCAATCACCAAATATCCTAATTAATCACCATATGTAATCAATTTAATCTTCTGTAAATTCATTTAAGCTTGCTCTCAAAGGCTGAAAGTAATATTAGGGTATTCTTTAATTACATCTAAAATAAAAAAGAAAATTGCAAACCTACTTGCAGAAAAAATATGCAAACTTCACATAAAGGAAAGATATATAAAGACAGAATGAAATACATTCTTTATATAGCTATAAATAGCTGCTACCAGAAGTAAAATTAAAAACTGAAGTTCCACTGATTGGACAACATACATCATGGTTACCTGTACAAAATCAAGGTAATCTAACCAATCAAACCCCTTTTAATCACATTTACCACAATGTTAATATGTAAACAGTTCCCCGATATATATATATATATATATATATATATATATATATATATATATATATATATATATATATATAAAATGTATAAGAGAGACTGTAGTGACACTCAGAGATATAGGGGTCATATTAGATCTAAACTGTTTTAGACATATCAGCTTGAACAATATTTTATGATAAATCATAGAAAGAATGATAATGTAGCTTATCCAAACTGACGCATAAGATCTTGCCTTCTAAATCACACGGCATTCTTGGAGAAGGTAACAGTGGCACATAATAGGAAGGACTGACAGTGCATGCTGATTATTTTGACAATGCTATGGCATTTAACAATATTCCACACAAGGGTAAAAATGACCATTTAAAAGCATTACATGGTAAGTCACATATAACTCAATAGGTAAAACATTGCTGAAACGGTACGACCCAAGTCAGGGTGAGGGGGATTTACTTAGAGGTCCTGACGGTAGTCACCAGAAGTGTCCAAGAAGACCCACTAAACAGAGCTGTTTTTTTGTACTATTTTTATCAGATATAAAAATGTGAAATTGTCTGTGGATAACCAAGTATGCTGATGACTGCAAACTCGATAGCACAACTATTTCAAGTAAGATATTTTTCAAGATAGTCTACAAAAATAGATTCCTTGTGCAGTAGTAATGTCAGCTTTAATTTCAATAAATTTATCATGAGACTTGACAAAATTATTACAAAATACATGGTCAAATCATAAAACATTCCACTGTAATCACAGTTTATACTGTTACCAGTGTGTACATAACAAAGTCAGAAAAATATATATTTTGTAGTCTTTTTTTCTAAAGAAGGTGTATAGTTTTATGGAAATAATTATACCACTTTGTACTTGCAGATATGGCCATTACTAAACATAATTGTGAATTCTGAAGCCTTCAACAAATCACTTGCAACACCCTAGAATGTTCCAATGATTCCTTAACAGAAAAAAATCATAAGTTCAAAAATGTGAACTATTCAGAAAGACTAGGAATTATCGTTATATTTATTCTGTTTCTTATAGGTGGCCTCTGCCTGGTCTGGAAAGCAATGTCTCAGCTGGAATCCGGAGTCTGGAAAGCAGTATTGGTGGAGGGGGGACGAACACCAGACAAGGAACCTAACACTGGGAATGAATGTGTGTGTGTGTGTGTGTGTGTGTGTGTGTGTGTGTGTGTGTGTGTGTGTGTGTGTGTGTCTGTCTACTAATGCACAACCTGTTATGCTAGGAACTTTATAATACACAGATTATTGTTGGTCCAGATCCTTAAGTTGCCATCTTGACAGAGATCTACATAACTATCTAGAAAATCACTGAACATCATGCTTTTTTCCTGTTATTGTTGCTGACATATCGTTAATTACTGTTATTTGCCTGTGCTCACTGTCCTACCCAAAAACAACAAAATTTATGAGTAGCACACTGATAGCGTGGGGATGGATGGGGCAAGCCAGTCATGTTTCCTAGTACAGTAACCTACCTTGATGGTATATGCTATATGAGGAACACACCAACAGTATGAGGATGGCTGTAGAAAGCCTGTCGTGCTACTTAATGCAGTAGCACACCTCCATGGTGTTTGCTCCTGCAAAGTACTTTGGCTTGTGGTACATTGTGTTTTATATACAATACCCACCACAGAAGCCATTAGCCTTGTCTCTATTTGCCATTGATGTACAACAATGTGCAATATACAATACTGCACAACCCTGGAAGGCAGAATTGCTGTGGAATGGTAATTGTTGCAGCTGCCTGCTTTAGGCCATGATCACTCCTGCAACAGTTCAAAAGTCATGGACATGAAATAACATCCCCTCACTTCACGGGATGAGTCGTCAGTCAAATGCAGATGACATTTGGAAGCTGGATCATCCTGAATCTTGACAAATTTTAGGGCTGCTGTTTCTTCTCCATTATGTGTGTGTTTTTATTTTGTGTATAGGCAGAACTGGCATGTGCAAACAGAGAAACACTGAAACCATGTTGTCTAAAACACACAGTAAACAACGTAATGATGATTGTTGGCTTGTTTCCTTTAATCAATTAATGGAAGATGATTGATCAAGATTTATTAAACCAAGTTCTGTTTTTTTGTATGTTTAAAGTCCAAAGGAGAAAAAGATATTTAAGAAAGGTACACAAGGCAGCCCGCATGTAACATTTTGTTTATTGAATAAGAAAAATAGATCACCTTTTCTCTTCCTTCTTGTGAGGGAACTTAAATTATTTTCAGCATTTATTCTGGCGTCGCCAGGCATAATTGTTTTACCCTGGAGTTAGTAAAATTGTGAAGACAGTGTATCTGTCTGAATGTAGAAAACTAGATGAAGAGAAGTCATAAATTGTCCATTGTTAGCTGATTTTGAAAACAGTACATAATATACTCTCTCAAGAAACATGAGTTTCAAGCAGAGATATTTCCAGTAATTTTGACGAAGAACTCGTAGAATATAGTAGATCCTTAACTTTAATCCATACATGTATTTCAGTAGCAGAGATTCTTCAAGCGTATTCTTTCCTTTTCTTTCCTTTGATTTTCCAGCCTTGCTATACACAATACTGATTTGCTGTGTTCTTATAACTGTATTTTTTGGAACATCTTCCTTGTACTCCATCCATATTTACAAGATGCATCTGATTCCTGAAGCAGCTCCATAAACAGCTCTCCGACACCATCCATGTAGTTTGCTAGGGAAGGAGAGAATCATACCTCTTAACCTCTTAGTGCAAGAAATCTGGACAAAGCCCAACAAAACAGGGGGACAAAGACCCAATAATAGGGACAAATTTTAAATACTGTTATAAACTTACAAATTTGCTAGAGTGACATGTTTTGTTTTAATATACATTTTCTGAAGGATTTGAAGTCAGCAATTCAAATGTATGTCATTATTTAGTGACTTCAGTCCTCTGATCATCCAGGTGATTTCATAGGTTCATTTGCCAGAAAACCATGCATTTTATGACAAACAGACCAAAATATGAGCCAGAAATCTGGACATTCTACAAAAATCTGGACAGTTGAGAGAGAGAATGAAAATAGACTGTCAGACCCTTTTTTACACGTCACACAAACTCCGCATGCATGTAGCTGTGGTCATGTTAGATTTGTCAGTCTGGCTATTTCATGTCTTTTGGGAAGAAACCAGACTGACTGGAGGAAACCCATGCAAACACAAGGAGGGCTTGCAGATTCTACCCAAAAGGCAACCGAGCTGAGCATCAAACATAAGAACCTCTTACTATGAGGTGATGTTATCAGTGTGCCATTATGCTGCTGCCCCTTACACTATGGAGTTAATGAAGATATCAGACTGATGTGAAAAAAAAATCATCAGTGGCTTTCCATAAATTCTGAAAGTGTCTGACTCTCTTAGTAATTCTTGTGTTCCTTCTTCTAAATTATGAGGTGTGCATTTCTTTTCATTTTATTAATTTGTAGTTAAATATATGTGCATTGTGAAAGCTGTAAAAGTAGTTTTGTGATGTTGAGTCTGTTGGTTTTCTTCCCCCCATTTTTCAAAGACTCAAACATACTTCCAGTATTTTGCTGTCCAGCATTAATAGCAACTGACATAGGGGACAGTAAGATAATTTTAATTCCAGGATGTCACATTTGTAGCCATGTACTTTCAGTCAGTCTGCTTGAGATCTTTCAATGTGCTGCCTTCTGGGCTGGTGACAGAACCAAATCTTAATTTTTAGTCTTCAGTAGGATATCTGTTATTTATGAAAACTCCAAAAATACTTCTCCAGTATGTAATCCATATTATTTCTGAGTTCTAGACATACATCTCAACCTCTTACAGCAAGAAATCTGGACAAAGCCACAAATAATGGGGGGACAAAGGCCCAAAAATAGGCACACTTTTTAAATATTGCTCTTACAAACTTAGAAAGTTGATAGAATAACAGATTTTGCATTAGCATGTTTGAAGGATATTAAGACTGAAAATCAAATGTCTGACATTATTTTCTGACATCAGTCCTCAATTTACCAGTGATTTGCCAGAAAAAATGCAACTTTATGAGAAATGGGCCAAAAATATGAGTAAAAAATCTGGACATTCTGTGAAAATCTGGACAGTTGAGAGCTATGGTTCTGGAAAATAACTTTAGACAGCTTTGTTGAGATGCAGAGATGTGTTAATGAAAAAAGGAAAACTAACCACTCCTTTGGCTATATCTGGGTAAGAGAGTAGGTACACATGATGGGGACAGAAATTTAACTTGTTCGTACCAGTGATGGTATTGATGAAAGCATGGATGGCTACCATGGTCATTCTATAGGCTATTGCATAAAGTTGGATGTCATGTTCTGTTCATGCTGTGATTTGTGTTCTTGAGTCACTGGTGACATAAGGAGAATGACAGCAGAGTCAAGTAATAATTTGTGATATTACTGTGTGACTGACAGCCAGGGAAATCAGTCATATCACAATAAGGACATTTACAGAGAAACACAAGATGTTAAGTTGTCTATCTCGCCTTCATTCTGCTGGGGGTTGGGTTCGAGACCTCGGCTCTCCACGGCTCTAAAGAAAAGCTCGAGGGAGTTTTCGGCACGGCTCAGGCTCCCCCTTATATCCCACAATGCTAGAGATCGAGTACACTCAGACAGCCGCCTGTTGGTCGAGGTTGGTTGTTGGTTACGGTTTCCTTTTTAGTTTTTTTTTTTCTATTATTTTTTTTTCTTTATCCCCTTTTTTATTGTTTTATTAGTATTTCAGTGTACTTAGTGTAGTTCAGTGTTCCCCCCTTTTTTTTATTTTTTTCTTTTTCTTTGGGCTTGGGCCTTTTTCCTTTCCCCCTTGGCCTTGGTGTAGTACCTACTAGTGTAGTGTATTTATTGTTACTTATTATTTTGTTTATTGTACTTTTTATTTTTTTTTTATTTTAATAATAATGTTTTTGTGACGTGTTGTGTTTGGTGTTTGACTGTGTGTTGGTGTTAAGTGTGCAGTAGGTTCATAGGCAAGGAAGTGATGCGTTAAGTCTCTGTGATGTCTGGGTCATCGAGGTTGTCCGATCACTGACCTTCAGGAGGGTGGTGAGTGACTTCATAAGTCTGAGGCACTGGCCCAGATGCTTCAGAGCCTCCTCATCCATCAGTCGGGTCCAGTCCATCATTCCTCCTTCCCCCCTCCCTGCTGCCTCCCTCAGGGTAAGTCCTCTCTCTCCCCCGACCGCAGAGAGCCAACCTCTCAGGAGTCAATCAAAAATCCCTTCCCAGATGTTCCACCCGCAAAAGGATATAGCAGCTTTTGGAAATTTCAAAAAACTTTGCAAAAAAGCTATTCAGCCAGCAGAGCAGCTAACCAAAGGATCGGAATCTACAGGATATCAGACATTCAGAAATTGGTGTCTCTTCTTCTCAACAGCAACACAGCCAAGGCCAGGTTAGTTCGATCCTTCAGTGGATGCTTTTCTCAATGGTCATACCAGGAACTTCCCATCATTGCAATCCAGACAGACAATATGTCTGTAGCGCCAGAAGGCCTCATTGATCCTCATTGCTCCTTACTGGCCTCTTAGAGATATATTGATAGCTTCCCATAAATCTTCCACTAGAAGATTTTATTTGAGTAAGTAATGGCACGATTTCTTATTGGCACAAGGAAAAAGGACATAGATCCTTTCACTTCTTCCATCAACTAGTCCTCTCAATTTTCTTGCTGAACTCTTCAGGTTCATTCATCTCATCTTAAGGTTCAAATCCTCCTTCTCCTTGGGACCTAAATTTAGTTCTTATCATGGAAAACTCTCTTCTGGTGGCTATCACATCAGCTAGAAGAATTTCAGAAAACTCAGCACACCAATGCATCGACCTTCCTGTCTTTTTTCGGAGTATTCAAATAGGTGAACAAAAAAATTACACTGTCCGATGATGGACAGGACAAAACAATTCAGAAAATCTGATCAACTGTGTGTCTCCTATGCGGAAAGCAGAAAGGGACTTCCAGTTTTCAAAGTAACTTTATCCAGATGGCTAACATCTCTGATTACCCTTTGTTTTATGAGACATTATCATAAGTAGAAAACAGAACAGTAAAGTGCCAGAAAATCAAAAATGTTATGAGGGACAGGACAAAAAGATGTGGAAAAAGAGACATTCAGCAAAATAAAACTAAAATAGTGCGCTGTGAGTGAGGGTACCTCCCTCTTCCCCCAGGATGGTACCCAGCCTCCTCCTCTTGTAACCCAGGACCCACAAGATGTTAAATAAACAAGGTATCCTGCACTGTAGTCAGGACTTTATCCCTCTATGCCATGGCCCTGAGCTACAGTACATTGATTTAGTCAGAGGGCTGTGGTCAGTTAACCTGCTTAGGGTCATTTGGCCATGATCAGACTCTGCTGCTATACCCTTGAAATACTTGCATAAGTAGGTTGAACCAAACTTTATCTGATTCAACTCAGTGATTGACTGTCAGGTAATGGAACCTTGTTGCCTATCTGATCAAGCATTGTGTTCTGAGCAACTGAGAATACAGAAGGAACAGAGTCAAGAAAATGGCAAACAGTTTCTATCTAATACCAATGTTCTGTATGCCTCATGGCGTTTTGCCCTATTATGGGATCAGATGTTAGTCAGTCTAGGCTGAGTATCAAAGCTATGGGATACCCATCTCCTGTCACTGGACAAGGTGGAATCAAACCATCTATCCACCTTATTGGCTGACACTTTGGATCGTGTAAATACATATGAAAGTTCTCTCATTGAGCGGAAAAAGAGAAAAATTAAGAGGGATATGAATGACTTTAGTACAGGTAATGTGTTTAATATTAGCAAGCCTTTTTTCTCATTCTAATGAAGTAAAATGTAAGAGACTAGACTCTGTACAGAATCCTAATTCAAATATACCACCTGACTTGAATTCAACAAATTATGAAGAACGTCGATCACTACTGACACATGATGCCACTACTACACCTTTAGGGTTACCGGAAACTGCTGATCAAATAACTGCTGAGAATTTGTTGGATGCCGCAAAGGTTACGGTAACATCTAATCCTGTTTCTAATACTGTAACCATTGTTGATTCTAGAGTCATTTCAGCATTAGACCCTTTGGATACACTCCCTTTACACACTGGACCATATCCATTGCCGAAGGAGAAATGGAGCTTCCATCCAAGCCGAGGATGAAGTCGGAGAAGAAACACCAACTATCATATCAGCACACCGAGTCAAAACAGATAGAAAATGGTACTGTATTTAGTCTTTCTCACTACAATTTATTTGAGAAAGAATTAATTAAGTTTATTAAGTAAAGGTTTGTCTTACATTCCGAAACAAATTGCTGATATTTCAGATGTCGTTTTGAGTGTTAAATTGTTTGTCAGAAATTTAAACTTGAGATTGATTTATGGTAATGAACATCATGGAACTAATGTGAATGATTTGGTGCTACTTAGGAAAAGCACATTTATACCTATTAGTAATCCTCTGATAGCAGCGTATGAGGATATTGTTATTAATGAGATCTATGACCTGTATTTTCATAGTAAAGGATGTTATATTGACACCAGTTATAAGAAAGCTGTTGTTAAGTCTCTTTTAGCTAATGAAAATAGTGTCATAAAACAGGCAGATAAGGGAGGGGGTATTGTCTTTCTAGGCGTGAATGATTATATTAATAGTATGCTGAACCTTTTAAAAAAGATGATTATATGGAAATAAGATTTAGAAATGATTATTTCTGAAGTAAATGCACATGTCTATGATATGCACTTGAATGGTCAAATACCTTTGGATTTACTACAGATTTTTCATGTTCAACATCCTAGAACGTCTTTTATTTATGGTATTCTGAAAATACATAAATGTTTGCATAACCCCCCCCCCCCCAAGACCAATTGTTTCAGCATCAGGCAGGATCACTGAACCTATCTCATTATACGTTGACACTCAACTAAAAAAGGCTTTACAATTTTCTACAACTGTTATTAAGGACACTCCCAATTTTTTTGAGCAATTATTTACATGGTCACAAGATCATAACATTTCCTCATATTATTTTGTAACCTTGGATGTAGATAGCTTATTTACGTCAATACCTAACGATGTAGGTATAGACCATACTAGAGATTTTTTGGTACCATTGCCTAATTTTAGTTCGACAGAAACAGAAACTTTGTGTGCATTAATTGACTTTATTTTAAATAACAACCCCCAGGATTCACGAAGCCTCCGTGTAAGAGTTATAACTCTTACACGGAGGCTGCAGTTAAACGGAGTGATATCAGCATGCTTTGCATATTCATGAGAGCATGCTGAATCACACCCAAGTCTAACACAGTCCATGTAAGACAGTAGGGGGCGTGTCCGTAGGCTGAGCCCTGCAAGCGGACACACCCCCAGAAGTGTAAAAGTGCCCAAAGTAAACACCCACAACAGAGTCCACGGAAATGTGAATAAACACAACACAACACATGCCCCCACAGACTATGAACATAAAATATATATAAATGAACATGTTATATATTTTTTTTAAATTGTAAAGATGTTTAACCGTGAGTGCGCTCGTTTGCGCGGGTGTGCCCATAGCACAGCTACAGTTAGCAGTCAGTGGGAAAGCATATAAGAACTAAATATGCAAAATAAGCCAGGAAGCAATAGCGTAGTGGTAGAGATGTTGGCTGAAGAGCAGGCATTCATGGTTCGAGCCCCAACAACACCAATTTTTTTTTTTTTCAAAATAAGCAGGAAACAAGTCCCTGACAAATATGTACACATAAAACCCCAATATATGTAAAATGTAATGAAATAGCCCATTTATATTGAAGAAATGTGAGGTAACAAAAGAATAAAAAATGCCAGATGTGCCCATAGATGAGCTACAGTTTAACAGGGTGAGTGCATCTGCCCGTAGATGAGCAGTGGTTTAACTGGTGCAAAATGAGTGCCCGTAGCTGAGCAGTGGTTTAACACGCTAAATCTATGTGCCCCTAACTGAGCTGAGCGTAATATGCGTCCCGATAGCCAAATGAGGCTTAAACCAGTGTACCCCGTTTGCGCGGAGCTGCGCACCGCGCAAACAAGCTAACCGATGGGCAACGTTGAGCAAGCCGTATTAAAACTGCCTTTACACAGACACACCCCTCAGCATGTCTAGACAGTCATGAAAAATAAAAAGCAGTGGCCAGGTTCAAACCTAGGATACTATACACCATAGTCAAGATACAGAACCACTAAGCCATGACAGCAGTGCCTGTAAATGCAATAATAGCTAATATATAGGAATGAATACAAACTAGAGCATGACAATGCAGGTTTACTGAAGTTGATACAACTCCAAAATGGCCAATCACAGATATAAAAGGAAAAACGGACTATATAAGCCCCATAGGCGGGAATACACAGCATAAACGATTGTAGAACTGACCTGCAGGCAGAATGACAGGAGTAGGAGAGGGTAGTCGCTTTCGAGCACAGAGGTGGGGTGTTGAGGAGTCCAGGTACATGGTCTGGCTCCTAGTCCATAATCATGAGGCCCAACTCATGCAGGGCCAGGTCCTCTGGGGAGCATACAGGGCTGAGGCGTGGGACCGGTTGGCTCATGATCTCACCAGTGCCACAGGGATTCCAAGGACTGGTGAGCAGGTCCATCACCACCATGCGGATCTGAAGAGACGCAAGCAGGACCAACTGAACCTTTGGATCCAGGAGGCCCGGCAAACACCCAACGCCCCACTACTGAGTAAGTAACATTTAATTATGTATGTAAGAAATTAAACTAGCTGATATTATGGAGATGTGTATTCCAATATTACTTCATTTATATTACAGCTGCAGGTGTCCGTTCTGCGAACCACAGAGCCTATGGCGATAGGCTGGTGCGGTTGCGCCACCAGGCAGGTCAGTAATCCACTACCAGTAACTGTAAAGAAATATAAAAGTATGACAGTCAGCAAAAGAGTGCAGTGTAGTCAGTAAGGAATAAAATCTGCAAGTAACAGTGTGAAAGTGTATGCAAGTATTGCTTGATTACAAAAGTGTGTGTCAGCCTGTAAGTTTAACCTAAACATGAAACTGTCCGACATATATTCTGAAATAAAATGCCCTGCCTGTAAGAAAATAGTACACAACCTGCAGCAGGCTGAAAAGTATAGCTGCAGAAGATGATGAAATCACATGTGTGAAATATATCCCTGTGGAAATACTGAAACATGACAGAAGTGAGACTGCTGGAAAGGATTGTAATAACTACTGGTAAAACATGTCAATAAAGCCTAGAAGTACCATCCTGAATAGTAAAATGAAAGCAAGTGAGAGAGTGTGAGAAAGTGTCATGAATCCAGCAATACAGTAGTAATAAACCCTGAATAAAGTATACTGCAGTCAAGACAGAATGAAATGCATGTGAGATTCAAAACCAAACAGCAAAATCTGTTCAAAGTGTTGCTGCATCAGGAATGTGTATCCCAAAATCTGGATATGTTGCTCTCAGTCTGCAATATGCAGATAGGATGTTTGTCTGATATACCAAACATCCACACTTGTCTACAGCTATATAAAGCAAATGTAGCAGGATGATGTAGCTGAACAAAGCTAGATATGAATGTGTATGAAGAACCATAAAATGTATATTGATGTTGCAGTAACAGTCCTATCACCAAGTTGAAATAGTTATCATATAGGAAACTGTAGTTAGAACAGTAGTGTGTATATAACTGTAGCTATTAGAAATGTACAGCATATGTATTGTTATTCGAAGGTGTTAATATTACTTTCTTCACCCCACCCTATAACCACATATAACCCATTCCACGTGAAAATGGTATGTACAATCACAATTAACACCCCTGGACGTTTGTCCTGTTGGGTCATATATATTTGCATGTCTGTTGATGCATCTGCCCTGTTCATACATCCACACCTGATGGCCTGTTGCCATCAATTAACCCTGCATGTTGTTGGACTGTGTATTTCTGTTCAAATTATGCATGTGTTATGCACGCTGTTCAATGGTGTGAATATCTGGGTGTTTGATTAATGGGAATACTAATGCATGCTGTTACAACTAATTGTGAATTGTATTATATGTCACTAACCCAAACTGTCATGACATAATGCAAAACATAGTATGACAGGGAAGGCGGGTTCCAGCGGACCCACCTCTCCCACCTCAGCTGGCGAGTGCACCTGGCACTAGTGCCGAGTCCGGACCCTCCTCCGGTGGCCCTGTGCCACCTGCGGGTGGAAGCGCTGCAGGGGATGGGGCTTGCCCCCCCCCCTCTGCAAGTGTGGCCGGAGGAGAACCACCACTCACCTTCCGTAGTGTCCGGACTGTGGTGCGTAGGGAGATTTGGGACTCTGTTCTCGAGCCCCTACACCAGCTCGAGGCACGGGTGGCGCAACTAACGGGCATGCCTGTTGCCCCGCCTACACAGCCCCCAGCACAGCCCCGTCCTGGGCAGTGAAGGAACAGTGGCAACTGCCTATGGGTGGGGATATCAGTTCCACTGTTGCCATCTGTGGGCTCATGGGCTCTGGATATCCATACCTCCATCCCCGTCAATTGTGTAACCCCCCCACACGTGTCATACACCTCCCCTGTATGCGTCTTGTTTGTCTTGTCTGTTTACCTACCCAACCTACCTCCCCAGCTGTACCGACGTCCTTCACCTGACATACCACTCTCACCTGAAAAAAAAAAAAAAAAAAGGGCACTCTGTAACCACAAAAAAATTACGCCCCATACATAGCTGCCCATTCCGCACACATGTCTACCGGACATGGAACCTATCAATTACAATTGGCTGTACAACAAGTATTATTGTTGTCCTGACACCTCTCTCAGGGGTGGAAGGTTTCAAATGTCACACCAAATTACATACATATGCACAGCTGTTGCTGATGAAGAAATGGGCAGCTATGGGCCTTACCTACATCCCTCCTGCACATCCCAAGCTTGTTTCCCTACTGTCTTACCCTCTTTGTGACCCCTTTTTCACCACTTTCCTGTCTCCCCATTTTCTTTTCTTTCAAAGAAAATAGCGCGGGTGTGCGCAAGAGTAAGCACGTTTAAGCAGTTGTAGGCGGGTGTGCGTGAGCTAACCGCCAGTGCGCATCGTGAGCTCAGCAAACCAGCGCTAACCTGGTTACAACTGCTTAAAAGTGCCTTAGTCACTTTGATTGACAGGTCCTGTACTCAGCTCAAAAGCAAAATAAAATCCTACTGTCAGGCCCGAACCCAGGACATTGGAAACAGTAGTCTGCATGACTTACCACTAAGCCATGACTCTTATACAAGAACATTGTGCTAAAATAAATATATCATGTAATACTAGGAATGAATGTAAAGAGAATATAGATGTGTAGTACACAAAGCATGTCATTTAGAATTACTGTCAAAACTAGTGGATTTCCTTAATAGTAGTGTGTGAACAGAAACAGCCATGCTAGTTGGAAGCTAGTAGGTAATAATGTCACTATAGCACCTTGCAAGCCACACACATACTCACAGCAGGATAAGCACTGCCCATACCCCACAACCTCTTATAGGAACACATCTGGACCAAGTAATAAAATATGTGGAGCAAAGGCCCAAAACCAGGGACACATTACAAATAATGTTACAACAAACACAGACAGTTCAGAGAGTAACAGGGTCTGCACTTTGTGGGATGTTTGGAAGGGTATACAGTCTGAAACTTGAATGTTTGTCACCATATTCTGACTTGAGCCCAGAGTGACTTGCCAGAAAAAGGTGTGCATGAGATATTGACCAAAATATGAGGCAGAAATGTGGACAACCTGCAAATATCTGTACACATGACGGGTCTGACACCACCATATTTGAATAGTTAAGAGCCTAGACATAGCAACAGTGAATGACTTACAGGGATGCCCCACAGACCCCATGTGAAATGTACAAACAGTAGGCAGAAAGGTGTAACACATGCAATGGTAACTATGGAGTCCTGAAAGTATTCATCACTTGCATGGCAGAAAAAGTGTAGTAATACATATGCTCATGCTAACCCACAGTCACAACTGCAGCATACCAGACATTTTAATGGGTGTACCCCACTGATATGTACCATTCCATGAGGCACATAACAGATGAACCTGAAAGTCTCTGGGGCCTGCTCAGCAGCATACTCAAATACCCTAATAGATGTCAAGGCCCACACCATGGCCAGACCACACTGCATGCTGTAACACCCTAGCAGATATAGCAAGCATTCCAAGGTGTGAATGTACATGGAAAATAGGAAAGCTACAGCAGCACACTACAGTCAAGACACCTAGCAGGCATACAAGTAGTGACTGTAAAGGGCAACTATTGAAGCCTTAGCAACAAAGTGCAAGCAAAAGTGAAAGGAAAGCACACACACACACACACATTAACAGTAGTAGTAGTTGTAGGTGTCAGTGTACATACACAGTTAGTACAGGAAACTGGAGAAATGAATGGAGGAATGTTAATCTACAACACACCTGGAAATATGAGAGAGATACCAACCTTTACACTCACAGAACATTGTCCACAGCATAACAGCATGGTCCCTGCCCTTAAAATCTGAAAGGGCTACGCCTATCTCACATACCTTTTTATAGCACTGTTCTGAAATCACAGTGACAACTGCAATCAGTACACAACTGGCTGCATGCAATTAGCAAATGCTGGCTAACAATTGGTGCAGAGGCCATCACATGGGCATATGCAGATACCTACAAAAGTATGCTGTACTCCCAGTCCACACATGCAATACTTTCATTGTACCCTGAGAAGGACGTGAGAGACAGACAGAGAGAGAGAGAGAGAGAGACAGAGACAGAGAAAACTGCAATTAAGCAGACACACACAAATTGTTCAGCAACAGCTACCTGAAAGCTGACAACTGGGAAGTGGAGCAGCAGGACAGAGAACCAGACGGCAACACAAGCAGCTGTGACAAACACAGGTAATGTAAAGTAATACTATAAAGGTCTACATACTGTGAACCCTCCATATGTGTCATTGGTCTGTATCCATATGTATATGAAGATGTGTAAAGGGCAGGGGACATACAGCAACTATCAGTGAAGGCTGTACATACATTTCTATGTGAGAGCATCTATGTGCACATATCAATGTTGGTTGATTGTAGGTTGTAGTGCCATGTACAAAGTAGGTTTCACAGTTATGTATGTTTAGCAGTATGTTAGTGTGTGTATACAGTATGGTAGACAAATATGTTGATATACCTGTCTAACATATGGATACGTATGTATGTCAACATATGTATGTGTATATATATATATATATATATATATATATATATATATATATATATATATATATATATATATATATATGATATGCATATATGTATACATACATAGAGAGAGAGATGTAGGAATACATAGACAGATGTAGATAGAATATTGTACAAACATATCTATATAATGCACACATACAGATATAGATATATGTAGATACATATACATAGACAGACTGATCTGACTACCTACAGGTATGACTGTATATGACGACCTGCAACACAGCCTGTCCCACCCCTCTGTCACTCACACCCCTCTGTGTCCCCCTCCACATCTTTAGCAATATATGTACATCAATATATATATATGTGTATATGTATACGGACATATATATATATATATATATATATATATATATATATATATATATATATATATATATATATATATATATATATATATATATATATATATATATATATATATATATATATATATATATATATATATATATATATATATATCGAGAGAGAGAGAGAGAGATGTATATAAATTCTGAGTGAGGCACATGTGTACAGATGTATTGCAACAGGTGCCTGGTGACAAAGGCATGGAGTGAACACCAGTGTCAAAACCGGAGTACCATACCACATTCCAGATCACCTACACCAGTAACCACCAGATATGTGATTGGCTGCCCACCACTGCATGTGTCAGGGGTGAACAGGGTCATAAATGTGTACAATAGTGGCCCCAGTGATATTCACAGTGGCACACTATCCCTGGAATACCTGCACATGGTATGTGTCAGCGGACATGGTGTGTCAGCTATGGACATGTAGGTCGGTGTACCCTCCACACCACATAATGGATGCCATGGTATGGACCTCACATGACAGCTACAGATATGGAGAAGGACACAGTGACATGTACAACACTGTGGCAATGCACTCAAACACATTACCAATGCACAGTGACTGACAACACCACAGAGTACACATATGCTACCCACATAGAGGTTACCACTCCCGGATTTACATATGTAAGTCACACCCATGACAGATGTCCAACAACCATAGTAACACCTCACACCATCCACAACCTAAATGTCTGCTGTGTGTCGTCCGTGCCACTGCAATAGAGTGCACATGTGAAGGTAAGAGTTCCTACCCACAGATAAGACATACCCTGCAATAAACCACACAGTGTTAAGAAGCAAGACTACCCATGAGTACATGTCACACATACCCCTGCTGAATGTTAGTCAGATAGGTAATATGCCATATGAGTCACCCTGTGCAACTGTGTGACAGCAGCAGGTACCATCACACCACATGTGTTACAATGGTCAGGGTAGCAGAACAGTACGCTGCTGTAGTCCCAGGGGCAATAGCATATTGTATAGTATTGCATTGTAATGTAATGTATTGTGTTGTATTGTATTGGTATGTTGAGGTGCCTCCTTCGTGGAGTGGAACCACTGCTGCTGTGCGCCAGTGTACAGGTACATATCCTGTAGTCAGGCTAGTGTTACATAGCACTTCTATATGTGTGTTTAGCTCCTGTCAGAGTTTATGTAGCATGCAACTGGGGATACCATCAGGTCCCATTCATGTTGTGTATTCTGCTGTCCTGAGGGTGGCTCTCACCTGGACATCTGTGATGACAGGGAGGTTACAGTCAGCTGGGATAACTATGTCTTATTTTGGGGAGAGGGCAGGGTGACACCTGCACTGAACCTGTCTGCCACAATGTTGTCGATATCTGTGGTGTCAGTGAAATATTTGTTGTTGTGTACTAACTATGGGCATAGAGGATGGATCCTGACCAGGTTGCTAACATAACTGAAGAAGGCCTTCTGGTTATCTGTAGTGTCCCTTTTGATTTCCCTCTCAAAGTTGCCCATGGATTTTGTATGATGGAAAATAGATCCTTACTAGTGCTGCTCAGACATGCCCTCCCTTTATGGAATTATGCTCTGTCTTGCAGTAGCTTCCATCTTCTGTAATACAATCTGTCTATGGCTGGGGACCACCAGACAGGATGCTGTCCCTTTGTGGAGAGTGTCTTGGTCATATATGGGATTGCATGATCTATGCATTCTCGGAGATGTCTGTAGAAAGCAATTGTGTAGGGGTCAGCATTGTGGGTTGTATCTGCCACTGGCCCAGTGGGCTGAAGGGATACCATGTCACTGTTACAAAGTGTAAAGTTTGTATCTGTAATGTTATGCACTATAGTCGTTTGTGCTGGTGGTGAAGGTGGGATATGTATATCCAGGGCAATCAGTGTGTGGTCAGCTCACAGTAGTTGATGATGTAGGCCATACAGTACCTAGATACAAACCCCAGAGTGAGGAGGTGCTCTTGACCTGAATCAGTGTTCTGACTGCTGGGGTTTGGTAGTATGTCGTATGGAGTGTGCCAGGTACTGTTGCACAGTTGCTGGCTGAGCACTGATACCTGGCCATCTACATGTGTATCCACCAATAGACAGACAGATGCTACATATGTGAGATATGTTGTATCATAACAGTCGAGTAGCATGTGTAGTATGTGTGCCAAATTCTGCTGACATATATTGCTGATACCAGGTTATTTTCTTTCTCAGGTACATGGCCCACCCGCGGAATCCCACCTACTCCACAGCTGAGGATGAGGAGATACACCAGAGCCTGGTGCGGGATTATGCAATACTCTTTTCCCGCACCAGCCAGAATCAGCACGAGAGGGCTGCACTGTGGCAAGACCTTGTCCGTCGGGTAAATGACATAGGCACGCATAATAGGACATATGAGCAGGTACGACATCACTGCAGTGATTTAATCAGACATGTCCGTCAGCGTGAGTCGGATATCCACAGGCAAAAGGTCGCCACAGGTGGTGGGGTGGCTACACATCCCCCACTCACCAGACTGGAGGGAATACTCATGAGTGTAGTGGCTCCAGTCCGCCAGCAACATCAACAGCAGCAGACATGCATTATGATAGAGGCTGGAGCCACGCAGCAGCAAGACAGTGAACGTGCAGGTAATATGCCATATGTACAGTTGACTGTTGTGTACACTGGTAGTTAATGCATGTGTGAGGTGTGTCCTTGGTTTGTAGCTGTCACCATAGTATTTAATGTGCAAGTGTGATATCCTCAATATTAGCAGCTGACCTGTGAAAGGCGACTGTTGTACTACTGACCTGTATCATACTCAGTAACAATGGCACAGTTGTGCCCACTGACATCAGTTTCTTCACGTCTGCAGGACCCTCTGGTATAACAGCAATGCAGCCTATCCATGCTGGTGAGTGTGTATTAACAATTCCTGTAATAGTGTTGATAGTAATAGTACGATTTGGCTCACTTAGTAGTGCTCTTTGTATGCATGTAGGTGTGTCTGTGTCTGTGTGTTGATATCACGCATACTGAGTACTGTACAATTGTGTGAAACTGTGTGCATGTGTGCACGTGTGCATGTGTGCACCTGTGCATGTGTGCATCTGTGCACGTGTGCATGTGTGCACCTGTGCATGTGTGCACGTGTGCATGTGTGCACCTGTGCATGTGTGCACCTGTGCATGTGTGCATGTGTGCACCTGTGCATGTGTGCATGTGTGCATCACTGGTAATGTGTAGACATTGTAAACTGTGTTTCCTGTTTCCCTCCCACAGGTACTGTTGCTGCTCTGGTGTCATGCAGCAGGGAACCTGAATCAGGTGCCGTGGGTACTGATAATGACGGCATCTGTGTAATGGCACAGGAAAGTATGCCAGGGTCCGCCACTGGTCAGCCGATTGACAGTACACAGCTGTCGACCCCATCAATGCGCACAGTTATCCTGCCAATACACCCTTTGTCACCAATGTCCCTAGGTGATGGACAGCATAAAGTGGGCATTGACCAGGGTAATGTGGTATCTGTGGCACATGCCTCCCCACACAGCAGCCATGGGCATGGCCCAGAGATGGTACCACACAGACAGATGTCCAGGGGTTCTCGTGGGAGCATCCGTGGGCGTACTGCCCCTGTCAGACATGCCCACAGAGGTCTTACAACCTCAGCTATGTTTCGGGCTGTCATGCAGGCACAGTCATGTATGGAACGGTACACCAGACAGGGTCTGAGGGAGCTGACAGCATGTCGCACAGCCATGACTGACAGTATGCATGACATTGCGGCCGCCATCCGTGATTTCACCGATGTCATAGACAGACGTTGTGGGGACATATTAGACCGGTTCCACAACTACATGTCCATGAGCCAGGGTGATGGTGGGCGGTTGAGGCATCGACGTGGCCGTATGCCAGCAACAGCAGCAGCTGGCAGTCGTCGCGGATGACAACAGGGCCGCGGCCGCCCCAGTAGTGCCAGCAGCAGCCCCAGCAATGCTGGGTCTGTGCTGTCATCAGACCGCCCCAGGAGACCATGTGCACGTGGCTCTGGCCAGGCCCGACAGGGATCTGTGTCCAGTCAACGAACACCTGCTTCTGATGACAGTACCCAGTCTGGGTTGGTACTGGATATGGTCCGTAGCACCCCTGCAAGGCACAGGTACCATGTCCGTGGCCAGAGACACTGATCTGTATGACCTGGCAGGTACAGTCTGTGGCTGTCCACAAACACCAGTATATGGCAGCCATGAGGTGGAACTGTGTGCATCCATACACACATGCGAATTGACAACACCTAGGGCTACCGCATACACGCACACACTGCATCAACATTGCCCCACCTTCTACTGCTGTCCCTCACCAACACACATACACATACATGTCAATTGGTGGTATCGGTGGCTGACTCAGGCATACCAAGTTCACGCCCTGTGCATATGATGAAACTGTGCCACCTCCTGCAATCTGTAACAACTGTGCAGGTACAGGTTAACATGTTGCTGATGCACAGGGTGACCACATAGATGTGTAGTAACAGTATCATGTTGTTAACAGTACTGTGTGCTGAATTAATTGTGGGTATATCACAGCATGCCTGATGCAGTAAGTGTGTGATTGTCATGTCCTGTTGTCTACACCCATGGTAAGTACCATAGTGTATCATCTGCACATGTTGGCATACTGGTGGTAATGATGTCAACAGAAGGCTACATACATAGGTAGCACAGTGGATAAGGTAATGAATGTAGTGATACGCAATGATGGACATGTAAATTGCAAGTGGCATGTTGCCCACACTGGACTCTGCAATGCAGATGTTTGAGGATGTTGATATGTGTGCAGTACTACACGACTGGTACAGGACACACAGGAGCACCCTAGCACTGCATGCTCACATCTCATACCATGCTAGACAGCCCCAACACACAAAATTAACTGTCACAGGAGGGAGAGTCCCCATATATGTCAGGGATACTGTGGTGGCAGGCCAGGTAGCATACATCCTACTAAGTATGGAACCACTGAGTGAAGGCTCAGTGTCTGTTATTTGACATGTGTATTACTGCAGGTATGAACACATGGGTTTCCATCCAGTTATTGTACATCCTGACAGTACATGGTCTGTACACTTGTGTGCACTGAGACTGGACCCTAGCCATCTGACCCGTGTATGTGCATAGTGCCTGCATATTTGCAGTGTTACTTACTGGAACTGGTACAGCTTGTTTGTTGTACAATGGACTACATGCAGCCCTGTTTACTGTAGCTTTGTTTGCATGCATGTTTGCTTGCAATTACCCTTGAATACTGATCACACCTGCAATGCATAGTTATAGAGCTTCTGTGGACTCCTAGTGCCATCTGCATAGCGTACTATATGTATGTCCATGTCCCACTGGACAGGATGTCACTGTTTGTCCTGTTCACATGTACATTGCCTGTGACACAGTGCATATGACTTACCTGGCATGTGTCCACGTGAGCAGTCATATATGCTACTGCTAACTAATCACAGGCACTACACCTTCACATATTCATCTTCTGTTGAACTACCTGCTTCGCTAGGGACGGCCTGCACCTGTCACCCCTGGGCTTTCAGATATTGGCAAAGGCTCTTGCTAGCCCCATAGTGCCTATGTTAGGCAAGGCTCAAATGACAAACCCACCTTCATAGGTATCACAAGGGATGAGAAACTAAGAGTAATGCTACCCAACGCCAGAAGTCTAAACCTCCAGATGCATGCACCCAAAACACTCCTTGGCATGGAGAACATCAATATCTGTGCAGTAACAGATGCCTGGTTCAGGGCTACTGAGAGCACACCAGCACTACCAGGTTTAACCTGGTTGATTTCTTTGAAACAGTCACCAAGGCCATTGACGAGGGAAGGTGGTTCACACAGCCTACCTGGACCTTGCAAAGCCTTCACAACAATACCCCACTTGGGCATTCTAGAGAAGCTCACCGGCTTACATATAAGCCCCTATGTCACTAGATGGATTGCACAGTGGCTCAAGGACACAACCCACATGGTTAGAATTGCTGGAGCCATGCCAGACTCCAAACCAGTTACGAGTTGTGTCCCACAAGGCTCAGTCCTGGGACCTCTCTTGTTTGGTATATATTTATTGGAGGTACAGGCCAACACGGACGGACTGTGGCTGACCAAATATGCAGATGACTGCGACCTGGCCACCATAATCGACTCTCCAGCCGACACAAGCATCTTCCAAAGGGGCATCATAGAAACAGACAACTTGTGCCAGAGCCATGGCCTTCAGCTGAACAGTGTTTAGAAAGGGGAATGTGCATCCTGTAGTCTGTTCACCTAGTTGCCAAAAGGGACATTGTCCTCACACACACTAACCCCCCTCATCCAAAAACACACACTTGCCAATTGCAGGATTCTAACCCCTATCTTACTAAGTTTTGACACTTGAGACGGACACATTAGCAGAGTGTGCTATTCGCATTACTGGGAGGTTTCCCTTCTCTTGCTGTACTTATAGGGTGCTGACATCATCAGTGTTTAGAAAGGGAAATGTGCATCCTGTAGTCTGTTCTCCTAGTTGCCAAAAGGGACATTTTCCTCACACACAATTGCACACACACTAACCCCCCTCAGACAAACACACACACTTGCCATTCACAGGATTCAAACCCCTACCTAACTATGTTATGACACTTGCAACGGACGCATTAGCAGAGCGCGCTATTCGCATGACTGGGAGGTTTCCCTTCTCCTGCTATACTTATAGAGTGCTGACATCATCAGTGTTTAGAAAGGGGAATGTGCATCCTGTAGTCTGTTCTCCTAGTTGCCAAAAGGGACATTTCCCTCACACACACTAACCCCCCTCAGACAAACACACACACTTGCCATTCGCAGGATTCAAACCCCTACCTCACTATGTTATGACACTTGAGACGGACGCATTAGCAGAGTGCGCTATTTGCATTACTGGGAGGTTTCTCTTCTCCTGCTGTACTTATAGAGTGCTGACATCATCGGTGTTTAGAAAGGGGAATGTGCATCCTGTAGTGTGTTTCCCACTTGCCAAAAGGGACATTTCTCTCCTACAGACTTACACACACACACCAACCCCACTCACACAGAGCATTTGCAGGATTCAAACCCCTACCTAACTATGTTATGACACTTGTGACAGACGCATTAGCGGAGCACGCTATTCACATTACTGGGAAGTTTCTTTTCTCCTGCTGTACTTATAGGGTGCTGACATCATCGGTGTTTAGAAAGGGGAATGTGCATCCTGTGGGGAGGCAGACACCAAGCACACTCTGGCTAAACTGTCATTCCCTAGGGCAAACAGCCTAGTGTTGACCTCTACACCCATATGTTTAATTGTCAAATGCACATTATTTGTTGCTGATAGACTGTTTGCACATCTTTTTTGCCATAGCATTCCCTGTTTGTATGAACAACTTGTGCATCTGTGGAAGATGTTTGCATATGGGAGGGATCCACTATATCACGTATGTCTCTGTAGTCATTTAACTGTGTGCACTGGGCAGACTGCTGTAATGTGGTTGGTTCCTGGAATAACACATAAAAATACCAGATATGTGTGTCCAACTGCTAAACTGAGATGTGGCCTAAGTTTGTGAGCATGCCCAGTTCAGCCTTCCCATGGCATGTTGTCTGACATATGTCTCATTTATCAAAGTGTGTGAGCATGCCCAGTGTGAGCATTCCATATGTTGGACTCTGCAGCCCACCACATTTGTGGATGAGTGTGAACTTCAACAAATATCACCCGTTTATGTTTGTGTGTTGTGTGTCATGTTGTGTAGTTACTGTACAACTGCTTTGTGTGTGAACACAACAGGATTATACTGTGCCTGCAGTGTTTGCATGGGATACTTTGCATACAGTTGTCAACATCCTTTCACACTGACCTAACACTGTAGTACTGTATAGTGTACTGGTAGTACTTTGACTGTGGTGGACAGTATCCTGGGCTTTAGTGCTATCACTGCTTTACATTTCAATAGTGGGCACAACAGCCTGGTTAGGGGCCAGTTGTGTACATCTGACCATGTTGCATTCTGTTCAGATATGAACTACTTAAACCAGGCTTGTCCAACATTGGTAGTGTATTCCACAACATAGGTGTACATTTGCAAACACTAGCGATGTGCCCTAGTCCATGTCTAATGCTAGTTGGAGAGTGTGTTTGTCCTTCAACACACATTGTAAGTGGAGTTTGCCATGACATATGTCATGGTTAGTATACTGTGCCTCTATCTACCTGTGACATGACAGTGATACCCAGGATAAAGCTACCATCTCCCATCCACTCATCAAGATTCCTATTGAGGAAGATTGATAAGTGACTCTATGGGTAGCCTGTACTGGGGCTTCACTCATGGGTGGGGTGGCTTCTGTGTTATGGATCATGCAGTACAGCTTGTCCTATGTAAGTCAGTGCTGGGGTTCAGGTCTCTCATGTGTATAGCTCACTGCCATTCAGATTGTACAAGGTGCAGCATGTTTATTGATACCAGCAACACATGGCATCTGTGCTAGCTCTTTGATACTCCTGGTGAGGTACTGTTGGGGACTTTACGGTTGATGGAGGTGTCTGCTGAGGTACATCCCACAGGGGCTATTGTAGTCAACTGTACCGCTGATGAAGGATGACTGCAGAGCCACAATGACCTCCCCTTATCTAGATCTGACAACCTTTATGATTAGGTGGGTATATGGTATGTTTCTGTAAACACTACAGCACATGTTTGTCCAATGCAGGATATCTATCACCTTGTGTCCCCAGGTCTCTCATTACATGTTAACTACATAATGGGTTAACACCTATGTGGTAATTGGTGGGCACTTACTGTATATCCACAGGGGTTGACTATACACGCTTCTGCAATTAGCTTGCTGACATGGCTATGGCACCAGTTGTCTGTTTCTATGTGGCCCTTTTGTGGGATGCTTGTGTCAGCTGGTGGATCATATGTGGTGAGCAGTTTGTAGTCCTCTGCAAACATGTTCGGACACAGTCCTTCCATGTTTGCCTGTACCTATGGGACATATATACCAGACGAGGGAGATCCCAGGACCAAGCCTTGTGAGATGCCAGTTATATCTGGTTTGTAGTCTGACATGGCTGCAGCATGTCTGACCATGTCTGTTCTGTCCTTGGTCTGGTTTGCAACCCTCTACTGACATAGGGTTTATATTTAAGCTGGTGAGCTTATCTATAATGAACACGTAGGGTATTGTATAGAAGCCTTTGCAAGGTCCAGCTACGCTGTGTGGACCACATTGCCCTCATCAATGACCTTAATGACTGTTTCAATTGAGTCAAACATGTTTAGGGGCAGGATCTGCACTTAAGAAAGCCACACTGGGTAGGGTCCGGTGTCAGTAGGTCCCCAATATCTTTATGTCTGTGGTACATGCTGATCCTTTCCATAGCTGTGCAGACCGAGCTTCTCAGGATTCTGGGGTAGTAGTTTTCAGTATCCATTCAGGCAACACCTTTGTTGAGAAGGACCACTGTTGTTGTACACTGCTCTTTGGGTACATATTCTGTGGTAAGGCTGACATTGAGCAGTAGTGTGGTTTGGCATTCCATTCATCTTGGAGTCCATGTTGCACTAAGCCCAGGACACCATCTCATACCATTGCTGCTGTGTGTTTTGCTTTGTAGATGTTGGCTGTTACCTCAGCATCTGCAATGTCAGGGGGCCAGCAGTCTGCTGGGATAGATATTCTTCATTCCGGCCGCGGGTTTGCACTGCACCTGTCAGGGTGTATGTTGGCAATATGTGTGTGTGTTTGTGATATTTGTGTGATTCAGAGCATATCTGTGAATTCCCAGCATGGTTCCTACCATCAGTTGTGAAAGCCTTGGGATTATCCTTAGTGTCCTGTACAATTTGTATCTTCATAGGTTCATAGGTTCATACTAGGCTATCCACCCTAGGGCATTTGTTAGCCTAGCCAGAGTGTGTGTGGCTTTTGCCACCCCTTGCTATGTGAATATTATGGCCATTTATGATTTGCTTTGCTGTGCCTCTGTCTGGACATGACACAGTGAAGACCCCAGTGTAACTCTACAATCATCCATCCACTTGGCAAGATTCCTGTTGAAGAGTGTCAGTGAGGGGCTCTGCCTAACATGGAGTGGGATTCTGGTCCAGGGTGTGGGGAGCCTCTGGATTATGTATCTGTCCCACCAGCACATCCTATTTCATTATTTGTTGAGGTTGACATCTCTCACTCTCACAGCTCCGATGGATTTGAGTTTTCTGGGGTGGAGCATGTCCATTACTCCTGTGTTGGGCATGGCCTTCTACAACAGGCATGCAATGCCTCTGTGTAGGCAGTATGTGACTGCATTCAGCTGGGGTGTCTACAGCCAGGCAGCATATGACAAATATTTGAGACCCTTTATCCTCTTGGTGAGGTACCTTTGAGGTCTTTCTAACTGCTGCAGGTGTCAGGTAAGGTACATCCCATATGAGGCATTGTACTAGATTATGGGTGTGATTAGAGAACAGTATAGGGGCACAATGACCTCTGTTGACGTAGATGTGAATCCTTTCCTGATACGGTGTCAAATGTAGACAGTCTTCCTAGCCACATTGGCAATGTGGGTGTCACATAACAGGTTACTGTCCACTTGTGTCCCTAGGTCCCTGGTTACTCCTTCCATACATAATGGTTTACCACCTATGTGGTAATTTGTGGTACCTTGTTTGGTATTTGGTGGGACATTCATACTGTCCAGTGGCTTCAGGACGGCTGGGTGGGGTTCCTGTGTGTGAGAGTGTGGTCTGTAGCATGCTACAGACTGTACAGCAGTCTTGCCTACAGTTAGTTGCACATGGGTGGACTCCAATGCTTTGTGCATTGTCAGTTACCTGGACGTATGGGTGTCTGTGCTGAATATGGATACTCACCCTCCTTTTATGTTTTGTTCCAGGTTTTGGGGCCCTGATACATGATACGTGGTATAACCTGGTAGTGCTGGTGTGCTGTCAGGAGGCTTGCAGCAGGTTTCTGTCACTGCACAGTCATCGATGTTCTCCATACTGGGGATGGCCTTGGGAGCATGCATATTGGGGTTTACATATCTGGCATTGGTCAGCATTTCCCTTATGTTTCTTTCCACTTATGTTTTCTAGGGTGGTGGGTCAGTCTTTTCAGCCTTGCCTACAAAAGGCTCTATGGAGGTGGCAAAGGCCTTATCCAATATTCAGACACCCAGGGGTAACAGGTGCAAGCCATCCCAAGAACAGCTGCGTGGCTTGTCAAGCATGACATCCCAAGCAGACAGACATTGGATCCCCTTGGAATGACACCAGTAAGTGTGCCACTTGCTATGACTGATCATTCCGTGTCTGTACTGTGGCATTATTCTTGGTAAGGGTAGGATGCTGCAAACGGTGAGTGTCATACCGGCCTGGACTACATAATCAGAGAGCTCATCTATGTCTCTTTTCATGTAGTCTAGGAGGTACATCTCAGGTCATTCATACCAGCATGGACTATGACTGCATCATATTTCTACTTGCTTTGGAGTGACCTGCATACTTCTGTTATGTGGCGTATTGTGGCAGCCTACAGGCAGCTTACTGTACCCTTTCCCTTGTTCAGTCTGGTGTGAGGGACAGCAGTGTGTCTGACTATGGAGTCACCTATTACAACTGTATCAGGCATGTTGTTTCTCCTTCTGGCCTGTGACTGTTTGGCACACCAGCTTTGTGTACTATGTGTTGCATGTACTATGTTTGGAGGTTGTTTGATTGGGTGTCTGCTTTAGAGGCCTCTGTTGGTGTGCTGTGTTTGTAATTTGTGCCTCCAGGAATGTTTTTCTGTGTTTATGTGTTTGGTTTGCAGTTGTGATAGGTCTATGTGGGACTGTGTTTGTGGTGTGTGTGGTTACCTTCTCCTCCTGACTAGTTTTGGGGGTACTGAGTTGAGGGAGCTCAGCCTCCAGTTTGGATAGATGGTTGCATCTCTCACATATATTTGTATTTCTTGGGTGGAGTTGGGAGTTGTCTGTGTACCTGGGGCAGGTGTAACATTGCCTCAGGATTCACAGATTCAACTTGTTGTGGCTGGCCTTAGTGGATTGTATGTGTGGACAGATTTTATTGCCATACTACTGATCAGTGATTACTTCATTGTTTATGTTTGCTCTATCATGTAGTAGCTTCCTCATTCTCTTGCATGGTTTGGTTATGGCTGGTGTCCACCATGCCAGATTCCTGCGTGTATGGCATTGTGTCTTGTTTTAATTTAGGATTGCATAATCCAAGCATTCCTGGCAGTGTTCATGGAATGGCTGTATTACAGGTTCTGAGGTGTGGCCCATATTTTGCACCTGCACAGGACCTTTAATGGATTCCACATCAGTTTGGAGGAGTGCAAATATTGCTTAACACATGTTTTTCACTGTGGTTTTCTGGCCAGGGACTGTGGTCAGGATTTGTATATCCAGTGTGATTACTCTATGGTCTGGTTTTACCAGTGAGCAATACACTTCTCATCTTGCCATCCAGTACCCATGTTGCTGATTATCACATCCAGTATGCTTACCCCTCTTGTGGGAGTGGTATGTTGTTCCTGGGCCTTTTGGTTTATGGATTCTATGAACTTTTGTCCTACACTGTTGGAGCTAGTATAATGCTCCCAGTCTATGTCTGGGTATTTTCAGTCACCCAATATAATGTGGTTTGGAGGACTTGATATATTAATGTATTCCAGCATAGGCCAGGTGCAGTTCCTGGTGTTGGGACAGTAGTCTGTAGCAGGCTATAAACTGGGGGGCAGTTTTAGCCACTGTTACTTGACCATGGCTAGTCCATGCTGCTTTCTGTTGTGGTACCAACATGGGGGTGTGGTTATCCTTGACAATTCTTGCTAGTCACCCTCCTTTTGTAGCTTGTTCCATGTTTTGAGGCTGTACAGCACAGTATGAGGTGCAACCTGGTAGTGTTAGGGTGCTGTTGTGAGCCTTGACTCAGTTTTCTGTTACAGCGCAGATATCAACATTCTCCATACTGGGTGAGTTTAGACTGCATGCATCTTGCTGTTTCGACTTATCCCTTATCTTATTCTTATCCCTTCTGATACCTATGGAGATAGGTTTGTGTTTTGAGCCTTACCTATTCAGGGCACACTGTGGGTAACAACAGCCTTTGCCAGTATCCATACGGCCTGCACTGATAGGTGCACGCCAGTCCTAGCAGGTGGTGCATCATGTCATGCTCAGCATGTCATCCCTGACAGGCACACATTGGATCCCCTTTGACTAACTGCGATACTTCAGTCAATTATTGCACTTGATCATCTCATTGTCATGTTGTGGCATGATGCTTGGTGAGGGTAGGATGTTAGTCAGGGTCCTCAGGTGTGCATATAGTACATGGTGTTACATTACTTAACACATAGCATTCATGCCTCAGGTGGTGCTGCAGGGTTGCCTCTGTCGGATGCGCATATTACACTTCCCTGTACATGTTTGAGAGCAGGTTGTGTCATGTTAGGCATCCCTGTTACTATATGAGTGAGTCAGAGAGGGGTATCATTCCCAGGGTTCCTACTGAGCCAGTGTATGTGCTATGCATTGTCTCTTTGCCAAGGCCAGGGCATACTGGGCATGCCTCCTTCTGCCTACTGGGGCAGGCTCAGGTTGTTCCTCCTCCAAGTCACGCTCTGCTTGTGATGGCCTTGGCAATGGTGGGGGGCTGTTTGGCCCGGCCCTATGCTGGTCCTGCTGCAGCTGTTTTCGCAAGATCATATTATGTAGCATAGCACATACCATGACAATTTGGGTACATGTAGTTGGTGTGTACTGCAAGGCTCCACCAGATGTGTCCAGACACTGGAACCATGACTTGAGCAGCCCAAACACACGCTCTATTACATTACGTGTTTGTGCGTGTGCCTCATTATGGCGTTCCTGTTCAGGTGTGTGTGCGTTTCTGATGGGTGTCATCAGCCACGGCTCCAGTGCATAACCTGCATCCCCCATTAGGTGTCCGTGTGGGATGTCCCCATTGGCAAATGTCTGGTACAGCTGCGTCAAATGCCAGATGTGGGAATCGTGGTAGCTCCCAGGACAGCCAGCACACACATTCATTATTATGCCCTGGGCATCACACACGACCTGGCAGTTGATGGAGGGGAAGCCCTTGCGGTTGATGTATGCTCTACCCTGCTCACCGGCTGGTGCTTTGATGCGTATGTGCGTGCAGTCTATTGCACCCACTACCTCAGGGTATTCCGCTATTTGCTGGAAGAGACGCATATTGCTGGCCAATACCTCACGGGCATTGGGGAAATATACATGATCACCGACATGTGCTGAAATGGCATCCAGGAACTGGTGCAGTACCCTGGAGGCTGATGCCTGTGATATCCCCATCATATCACCAGTTGGTCTCTGGAAGGTACCTGTTGCTAGTATTCTTAGGCCAACACATATCTTGGTTTCCACTGGGATGGGTTCCCCTCTGTTGGTTCTGTGTGTGAGGCGTGGCCTGCACAGCTCCACTATTTGCTGCAGGAGGTCTCTGTCCACTCCATAGCGCTCTACTATCTCCAGCTCATGTAACCTGTGGTAGGTGACCCTGGGCCTGTACACTCTTCTCCGTCTCCTCACTGTGGGTTGTCTGGCAGCATCTGCATTGTCACCACCCTCAGCAAGTCGCCTATGTCTCATTATGACAGCTATGGCAGCCCCTAACATTTCTGCTCTGAGTTCAGCTTTTTCAGTTTTCACTTCTGATAACTTAACTCCTGTCTTGCAGTGTCTCTTGAGAGAAACATCCTGCACTGCTGTTTTCAGAGTTTTAAGTGCTGGGCTGGGCTACTATTCTGCCTGTGTACTTGCCTGCATCTAATTGTTTTCACCTGCTAGCTCCAGCAGTATTCCCTGCTAGCTTCCTACTAAATCTGTTGCTTCCTTTTTCCTTTCTGTTTCCTCAGGGTGGAGCCGTGTGTAAACCAGCAGAAACACGCTCACAGTGGCTTACACGCGCGCACACATACTTACACAGTTCAGAATCTGCTTATTCGGATTGAAATGCGTGCACGCCCGCGCAAACGGTGTTAAACATCTCCCAACACGTTCCCACATGCTCAGTCTGCCTTACACGTGCGCACACTGCCTTACACGCGTGCACACTGCCTTACTCGCGCTTCATGGCGTGCACACGTACGCATACACATCCAGCAAGAAACTTTGGTGTAGGCAACAGTGTACACCTTCCATTTCTTGACTTTCTCATGCTTATTTAGTGGCACACCTCTTTCCATGATATCTGTCTGACATCTGTCATGTAACTCTGACCTCCAATGAACTGCATTTCTTTCTACCATTCCCCCCTGTGATGTCACCTATCTCCTACTCTGTTTCTCCCCCTTCTGTAACTCTTACACTACTCAGACTGTGCTCATTTGCTATGTGACAGTGGAATTCAGTATCTTAACACTCATTTGCATCAGATTGCCTACTAATGCTTAGTTACATGTCTTAGACTCAGCTTCCCCCCTTAGCAACCACTACACGGTGGCCATGTTGGTTTTGGTCTGCTGGTCCCTGCATTGACATTCCATGTATTGCATAAAACCCACATTTGTGGGTTTAAAACCTTCGTTTTATGTTTTATACAGCGCAGCCCGTTTGGCTGGACTGCGCTGGGTTTAAACATCGGCAATCCGAAAAAATTATATTTTTATTATATTTGCATCAGGTTACTTTGCCAATGGCCACATATTTGGCCATTGGCATGCTGCCTGACACATATGCACCCTTTATTTGGAGCTGACATGGCTCCATTGCAGTTTTTGCAGAAACGTACTCAGTTGTCAACTGAGTACATTTCTGCAGCTAAAACGGCTCTTACACGGGCTGTTCTGGGCTTCCTGGATCGCTAATCATCCTCATTTGCATGCTATTCGGCTGCAAGTGAGGTGATTAGCTTATCCATTCCCACTCCGTGTAAGAGCCGTTTTAGCTTGTCTCTTACACGGACTTTGGGCTGTTCCTGGATCGCGAAGGCTGCATGGAGTCTTACACTACTCTTAGACTCTGTGCAAGCCTTCGTGAATCTGGCCCTACGTGTTTTTATTTCAGGAAGTGATATTTAAGCAATGCCGAGGTGTTAGCAATGGGTACACCGATGGCTAATGGCTATGCCAATTTAGTAGTCAATAAATGGGAAAATTAATATATATTTAATGATCGGACTAACAGATTTATTAGGAACATATTGTTCTACAAGCGTTTTGTGGATGATCTTTTCCTTGTTTGGGATGGATCCATTTTAGATTTTCATACTTTTGTAAATTATCTACATTCTACTAGTGATTTTTTAAGGTTTAAATATAACATTAATTATAGTAAAACAGAATTTTTAGATATAGAACTTTTTAAGAAATTAGATGGTACCATAGGCACTTCTTTATATAAGAAACTGGTAAAGAAAAATAGCTATTTACATAAGAATAGCATGCACCCCCCACATATTTTTAACAGTATAGTAAGAAATCAATTTAAAGGTGTTGCACAACTAAATACTGACTCTAATCGAATGGCACTGCTGGTCAGCTTTTACTCTCTCCTTCCTAACAGACACTAACATTTACTTATACTGCTCTTACTGAAACTATTTATTTTTATTTATTTTTATATTTGTTAACCAGGTTAGTCCAACTTGGCCCAGAGAGCCCTTTTTCAGCAGAGACCCGAGGAGAAAAGCTCCAGGAATCAGGAAAGTAATCAAAAAATAAGAAAAAAACGAACAATTCAAATTGTAAGACGCTTAGTACAAAAACAGAGAGAACTATACAATATGAATATATACAAGATAAAAGTACAGTATTTTGAGAATGCAGTAACAATATGTTTGAGAAATTTTGTTAGCATTAAGTTATTTACAAGGAATGTAGCAATGTCTAAAATAAAAAAAAATCAGAGTAACATCAGGACGTAGTACAACAAAGATGAATTTAATAGCTTAAGTACTAACTGCAGAGAGAGAGTAATATATGTAGACAGTTTAGGTAGATAGCAGGCAGATATTTTAATTTAGAGAAGAAGAAAAATACATTAGGTAATTTCCTGACAAGTACAGATCCATGCATTAACCAAACAAACACCACTCAATTAGGATGCAAAAAGCTCCAAACTTGGTCTAACAGCCCTTTCAGGTTTAAACCTCGACTAAGTGTGACTTTTGGCCTCTCTCCTAAATTTTTCTTCATTTCCTGAGTAAAAACACAGTCCCAACAATTGTTCACTGCTGTTCTTAGTTCCAATGCTTCCTGATTATAGGACTGGTTAGCGATAACAGAAAATTTAAAGCAGAATTGTGTATCTTAATGGGAATGTTGAAAGATAGAGGTTACCCTCTAAGACTATTAATAAAAACCAGGAATGAAGTTATAAAAAAAAACGCTGTGAAAGATTTGTCCCAATTTTGCTGACTAAGGAAGGGACATCTTTTGGCTTTAGAAGCCAGACTCATTATGAGAAAGCTCTGGTGTTGCCTTATAATCAGGAAGAGCAAGTTAAAAATACAAAAAATGGTGGGTATAAATCCAACATGACCAAGTGTAACATGTGTAGAACTTGTAAACACATTGTTAGTCCTTACTTAGCACTGGAAGGATATAATCGTAGCATACCGTGCCCTGGCCATTGTAATACCAAGATGGTAGTTTATATTGCTACCTGTGTGAGCTGTCCTGCATTTTATATGGGGAAAAACCATTAGGAAGCTAAGATAAAGAATAGCTGCACATATGAGAGACATCAAAAACAAAAGGACTATGAATTAATTATATACTCATAGTCTGACATGTATTAATTTCAAGAGATTTATTTTCTTTGTTATTGATAGACTTATTCCCACTGACAGGGGAGGTGATGTCAAAACAAAACTAGAAAAAATGGAGACTGAGTGGCAATTGAGATTAGATGCCACAACACCTCCTGGAATTAATGAAAGCTGCTCATTGGGTAGTGTTTTAAAATGCAGGCCAATTAAGATATAGTATGTCATGATTATTAAGCTGTCTAGTATTAATTATTCTTTTTTAACAAACATAATGCACATTAGTCAATTTTTATGAAAAGTAAAGTAGTAGGTTTATAAATGGGGTATATTTGAGACATTATTGTTTTTATTTGACATTGTATAGAATGGGGGGTTATATGAGTTAGGAGGTTTACTATTGAAATGTCGAACGGCACTACATCGACTGTACTATAGTCAAACACAGAAGTTCGAAAATAGTAATGTCGACGACAAAAAAACAATCTAGGGCTGTGTTTTAACATGAGTCGAGGTAGGGGAGATGTTTGTAGTTCTGAATAATACTGAACACCTACCTCGACCCATGTTAAAACCATTCCTAGATTGTTTTTTTGATGTCGACATTACTATTTTTGAACTTCTGTGTTCGACTATAGTACAGTCGATGTAGTGCCGTTCGACATTTCAATAGTAAACCGAGTTAGGACTTTATTTCAAACTAAGTCTTTGATGTAATGATCATGTGATTTTTAAAAGTATTTAAATGTGCTCTCCATTAGAAATGGCTTTACTCTGATGAAGCCCTTAGTTTAAGAAGGATGAAAGTGCTTAGTATTGGATTTTTAATAGTTTTTAACTACATTTAAATAAACCTAGTGTCATGTAAGCACCTTGCGGTGGAGCTTTTTTATTTTATGTTAGCACAGATCCATGCATATTAGAAATTAATTTTTAGTTGCTTTTTGGATTCGTAACTTTTGTTAGTGGAGGGAAGGGACAATGGAAGGTTGTTCCATGAGTATGCAATTGAATGACTGTAAAGTATTTTTCCAATATTTTTGTTTGGCTTGGTCACCTGCAGAAGCTTCTGAGGTCACAATTGGGTGTGTAAGGTGTAATTATGGATGTAAGAGTAGGGCAGGAGTTTGGGCTATTTAGGATGTTGTGTGCAGTTTATAGTTGTGATATTTGAAGGATGTGGGGGAGCTCAGGCCATCTTAAGCTTTTTCAGGGATATACAATGATGGCATTTGTAGCTATTACTGGCTGTGAATCTGGCTATCTTGTTATAGTTTGGTTAAGAGATCATTCTGGAGGTAAGTATGGGAGCAGCATACAGCACTTCTTCTAGACTTGCTATTTCCATTATTTAGATCATCCTGTCTTTCTTTAGCGGAACTAATTGCCTTCAAGGAAGTCACCCTCGGTCTCCCCCCTTCCTTTCTTACTTCTCTGTGCCTGAGACAGTTATTAAACCCCTGTCAGCTCTGAGCTAGTATTTGTGCACACACAGTCAACATTGACTCTGCACTCAGCTGTTTCTTTAGTGTGTTTTTATTTTGCTATAAAAGTGTCCCATTGGTACTTTCTGTTCTCAATTCATTGTTTTAGCAGACCAGTCTCTCCCTTAAGTTTATTTCTCCCCTTGTGTAATCACCAAGTTCTGAGACAATAATCTCTAATTGCTTTTCTAATGTTTGGGAGGAGGGTAACCTAAGCCAACTACACGGAGCCTATTGTTTGTTTCTGGGGTAATTTACATTATCATCTTTCTATTGCTCCACTCTCTTTTGTGCTTTATACCTCACTCACCCCACACTCCATAATCATTCCGCCCAGGTGTTTGCAGACATTGTTTGCTGAACCTAATTTCTACCTGTAGATGTGCCTTCTAAGTGTGACTTGCAGCCATTGTTTGTACTTTATTTGATTTGTGTCAGCAGTTTTTGTAATGGTGCTCAATATTTGTCATCGTAATTTCACTGTGTTTTATAAGGACTGAATGCTTATTTTATCAGCATACAGCTAGAAAGGTAACCCAAACTGTAGAGATCTCATAGCACTATCAAGTCCCTTTATTGCCAAAAGGGGTTTCTTGGAATGTAAGTTAAAATAAGAGCTTGTTAACTTCTGTTCAATTTAAAGTGCTTGTGAGGTTTGAAGCTATTTTTTCCTGCCTTGTCCTTAGTTTTTAGTGTTCCTTTGTTGTTGTGGTGCTAAAAAGCTGCTTTTTGAAAGATAAATGTCCTTAATTTGTAAGGGCGTTAACATAACAAAATAGTACTGTTTGTTTGTTTCTGAGAATGTGTTGTTTAAGGTGGTAAGCCAAGTGGCCCCATCACAGCAACTCTATTACAGAAATACATTTCTGTATTAAGAAACTACATACATTTCAGTGTATTTACTGGTGGCAGTGTTCTGTTGTATATAGTTCACCCCATAGTCATTTAATTGTATTCAAGGTTCAGTAGAAACCAATAATTTTCTCTCTCTCTCTCTAACAGGTTCACTGGAAAAATCCCTAAAGCATATACACCCAGTAGGCTCATCCAATAGGCAGTCTGAGTCCACTCAATCCACTCACCATTTATTTAGGACAAACTGCGTACCATCTCTGCCCTTTTGCTTTAAGTGTTAGGGGGCATCAAGTCTTCTGCATGCATTTTAGCCTACATAGTGACTTATCTGAAGAGAAGTGCTTCAGTGTCCTGGTTTGTGGGCAATAGCCTTATAGTCTGTAAACCCTCCTCCTCTGACATCCTGCTGATCGGCTTTTACTCTCTACTTCATAAAAGACACATTTACTCATGCTGCTCTTACTCAAACTGTTTCTTTCTCTTATATTTTTTAACTTTTCCTAGACTTGCTATTCCCATTCTGTGCATCCTCCTCTCTTTAGTGTAACTGCATGCCTTCATGGAAGTCATCATTGGCCTCTCCCCTTCCTTTCTTATTTCTCCTTGCCTGAGACAGTTATTAAACCACCTTCAACTCTGAGCAAGTATTTGTGCACTGTCAAAATTTACTCAGCGCACTCAGCTGTCATTTTGGTGTGGTTTTATTTTGATGTAAAGGTGTCCCTACAAGCAAATATATATATATATGTATGTATGTAACAGTAAAGTCTGCAGTTTGAACACCAGTCTATGGGCTATATTTTTATGCAAATTATAAATATTATGGTAGCCTAAAACAAATAACTTTGTCCACTATAATATTTCCATTTACTTAGACCACAGCAGGCCCATTGGTACTTTCTCCTTTAACTGTGCTCAGTTCATTGTTTCAGCAGTCCGCTGTTTCCCTTCCATAAGTTTGTTTCGCTTTTTGTGTAACCACTGAGTTTTGAGCCAGTAATTTTCTTCAACTGCAGTCTTGCATTCAGGCTTAATTTTTTCTTATTGTTTTCTGATCTTTGGGAATTGGGGTGGCATATGGAAATTGTATTTCAAAGTCTTCAGAAACTTCCTTACATTTTATAGTTGTAAATAGTAAAAACTTGCACTTGACTGTTTTATCACCATTAGTCAGGTCAAGGTGATATTGGACTAACCCTCCTACTAAAACTGTGTCCTACAGCAACAAAATCAGAAATTAATCTACTAGTTCAGAGGCCTTTTAAAATGAATTGTTTCTATTCAGTCTCTCTCTCTTTCTGTCTCTCAGCAGATTTATGGCTGTTTGCCTCTGACTGTGTGTTCTTTCTCTTTTTGGTATGTTTTCAACTCGCTTTGTTTAGCTTTGCTAATACTTGGGCTCACCCCGCTCCTCTACCTTTCCCCAATTCCTACCCACCCCTACTGCTCTGCGTTTATACTCCCATAGCACCACTGTTGTATTCCTCAGACCAGTAGCATCAGTTCCCTCCAGAAAAAAAAAACAATCAATAGAATTGCTCCCAATAGTAACACCCACTCTTGTTTACCACCCAAGACTCTCTCAAAATTTATTCATCCTTGCCTCCTATAACTATCAAATTACATCTCTACAACCTATCCGGTACCGTCCTAACATTTTCTAATCCTTGTTTAGAACAAAGATAAAACCCAAGTTAAATAAGATGCCACTGACTCAGATTATTTTACTATTCCTTCTGACTCTACTAGTGTCAATCACCAATTATCAAATCTATCCCTTCAATTTCTTAGGAATTCAACCAATCCTCTCAAAGAATATCAAGATCTACCCAGCATGCCTTTCTCCATAACACCCTGTCAGTACAAACAAACCATATCCAATTTATCTATAAATATCTCAAAATTAATTATACAAATTTACAATCAAATACCAAATGAAGACCAAAATATAACTGGCCACACTCTTCCCTCAGTAAAATATCAATTCAAAAAATTGCAGAGATATATTCACCCCAACCCAGGTCCCACTGCTCATAAAACCATCACTTCCACCCTCAAAATAAACCAGTCACCTAATACATTCAGCACAAAACAGAACCCAATCTCACCTTACTACATATGAACCTAAGAAGTATGTGCAATAAAATCCATGACATACATGCCTACCTTGCTACATAGACTCCTGATGTAGTCTTAGCTACTGAAACCTGATTAAAAATGAAATAAAGGATAATGAGATAATGAGATCTTCCCTTGGATACAGTATACTCAGACATGACAGAAGCATGCCGGTGGTGTAGCATTCGTGTATACAAATTCCCTAACCATCACCTTACTTCCACAGGAAATACCCACATTTAACAATGCTGAACTTCTAATAACATGTCTAAACATCAACAATAGGAAAACTATATGTTTTAATAGCAATTTATATACCACCAGGGAATAACATTGATACCACTGAGAGCATCCTGAATTTCATATACCAACAAATTAACCATGAAAGTATAATACTTGGAGACTTAAATAACAGACTGGCAACTCATAAATTCTGTTAGCCCCCACTGAGTCCATAAACTTGTTCAGCTTCAGACAATCAATATCCACACCTACTATAATCAATAAAACTTCAGGGAGATACTTGGCATTAGACTGGATTCCTACAAGCTGACAAAAGTAGGCTGCGCCTCAGATAGCATGTGACCACATACCAACATATGCTATTAGAACTCACCATAACCTAGATAAAAAATATCTATAATCAAGTACAAAATTCAACTAATTTTAGCAAAAATAATTTCAATGAAACACTGAAACACTATAACTCTTGTGTACTTAGAACAATTCCAGTAGGTATTGCTGTAGAACACTTTAATAACATATTTTTACAGACCTTAGATCTAGCACCAGTAAATAATAAAAGACTAAAGTTGAATCCCTCACCATGGTTTAAAAAAATCATGACAAAAAGGGATAAGGCCTAGAAAATTTGGTATAAAAATACAACTCTAAATGCCTTTCAGCAGTTTAGTCTTAGAAACCTTGCAAAACTCCATGTCAAACAGGCTAAGCAAAGATACTATGCCAACCTAAAAAGCAAACAAAAACAACCTAAAACTTTTTTGGTCATCACTAAATTAACTGCTCAGCCCTGGCAAGAACACAGCTTCCTCTCCAAAAACACAGTACCGCAGACTGTATTACCACAGAGTTTAATTCCTGCTTTATACAATTAGTATTATCTCTTGGATACTAATACATCTGCCCCATCTCCATACCCCTGTCCCGTCAAAACCACCCATAGCTCTTCAATTTTAGTCCAGTACCTACCTCACTCATAAAGTTGATCTTTCAACTAAAAACTACTTCTGCAGCTGTAGACCAACTAACATCAAACTACTTAAAAACAGCAGCAGAAGTCCTAGCCTGCCCTGGGTTCATACTAATTAATAAGTCCATAGCAGAAAGATATGTCCCATCACTGTGGAAAATTCCAACATTATACCACTGCACAAAGACGACACATCTACAGAGTTTAATAACTGCAGATCAATAGTGATTCGCTCCCCCCATCCAAAATATTACAGAAATGCATCCATATGTAGCTGACAATACCTAGCCTCAAATAACTTACTCTCAGAAAAGTAACATGGTTTAAGGCCCCAGCACAGCACCACTACATTTTACCAATATAATAAACCAGCATAGAAACAATGACCTGCTTGTGTCCACCATGTTCTTAGACTTGTCAACGGCATTTGATATTGTCTCGCACTAGTAACTGCTCATTTGACTTCTCAATAGGACTTTCACAGTACTCCTTGTTGTGGCTTCTTAGTAAACTATCTGGAAGGTAACAAGATGTTAAATGAAACAAATCTTCTCATCCTTTCAACCAGTTACTACAGGTGTCCCTCAGGGCTCTATTCTGGATTGTCTCCTATTCCCTCACCATGCTAGTTTAGCTCAGTATGCAAATAACTCAACATTATTATGTGTGGCCTCCATAAATAAGCTCCAAGACATTACCCAAAAATCTTTCTCCTCTGTAGAAACTTGGCTCAAAAATCAAACCTCCTACTCAACCCAAAGAAAACTAAGCTAATGCTTTTTATTTCATAGTTGCCAAAATCAAAAGCAGTTTTTTTACCATAAAGTCAGCAGATAATACTGTCATTGAAACTGTAGTTCACAGTGAACTTCTAGGCATTATAATAGATGCAGTTTCAAAATATGACAAGCATATACTGCACACCATTAAATCTACTCACCAAAAACTAGGCTGCCTTTATAGGATCAATGGATTCCTTACAGATACTGCAAGGAAAAACTCTAGCCTCCACCTTCTTATTGCTAACTTTCTGTGTGCTGCTCCTATTCTAACAAACTTAAGCAATAATTAAAGAAACTTGCTTCCTCCTATAACAAAGTAACTAAATTTGCCACCAGTCTCCCTCATTGGACCCACCTTTGTCATAGCTTAAAGTAATTAAAATGGCTTGAACTAGACAACTACCTAACATATTCACAACTAACTACATACAAACTCATTCATCACTAAGAAAAATGCCCTGCTCTGCATAAGTTGTTGCTGACCAGCAAGGGACCTCTGCTCTAGCAATAAATTATCATAACTTACAGATAATGTTGCAGGAGACTCTCTACTCCCAATACATTGCTAAACTCTGGAATAGTATCACCACAAAAATAAAACTATCTGAAAAACTCAGTAGCTTTAAACCACTGATCTGATGTTATCCATGTCTTCATTCATCACCACAGGGTTTTGGATCTGACATTGGATCCGAGCTGGCACTATTCAACTGATCAATCCAAAGCTCTGGCTCCTCCCTCTCCCATAATGCCCTGCTGCTTTCTACTCCCCAGATCTTGTTTACTGTGCAGACACATTCCTCTGGCTCTGGCTGGTTAAGTAATGACTTTTCAATCTTTTTTATTATCTTTTGTAGTGTTTTAGTGTAGGGTAGCCTAGTTTTGTAGTTTTTATAGAGTAGATCCTCCCTTCCTGTTAGTTAACTAAACTAGGTGTGTGTGTGTGTGTGTGTGTGTGTGTGTGTGTGTGTGTGTGTGTGTGTGTGTGTGTGTGTGTGTGTGTGTGTGTGTGTCTGTGTGTGTGCGCCGTTAGGGCTTTATTCAGTTTCTGTAGCTTTACTGATAGTTATAGTGGGTTTAAAATGTCAGGCGTTCTGGGTTTAAAAAGTGCTCTTCTTTCGGTCGGAAAATGCCCTATTCTGATACACATGAGGAATGTGTTTATTGCTTGGGTGCTCCACATCTGGAGGATGAGTGTGACCTTTGTGCTGCATTTAACCCCAGGGCCTTAGCAGAGTACCTCAACAAGCTGCTTTTTAAGGGGCTGGTGCAAGGGGGTCCTTTTGTTTCCCCCTCGAAGGCTTCTTGATCTCACTTGAGGAGGAAGACCCCTTCTTCTTTTCCAGTTCCCACCAAGAAACCACGGCTGTCTGATCCTAAAGCCCCGGATCCAATCCCAGCCAGGTCTGCCCCAGATCTGAGGTCTTCAGAGCTGAGAGCCATGGAGCTTTTGGTCGGATCAGGTCATCTACGGATCAGAGGCCCTCGGATCTGTCCAAGGTGGGGCCGGCCCCAGATCTGACTGGTTCGTCAGATCTAGTCGCTGAGCCAGTTAAGCCCTCAGATCTTACAGGTACATCAGACCTGATCTTAATCTTGGAGGAGCCTGCAGTCCCACCTCCAAACAGAGACCACAGTCAGCTCCAAGACATTGGATCTGTTCCCCAGAGCCTGGCAGTAGGTCAAAGAGGTCTCCTTCCAAGTCCAACCACTCCTTTTCCTCCTCCAGATCTTCTCGGTGTCTTCTGCCCTCAGACATGGACAGGATGATGAGTTTCCTCAAGGCCCAGAAAGAATTGGGTCTCCTGGCTTCTCCTGCCCATCTGGCCAGGGAACCTCCCCCAGCTTCGTGTTCTACTCATCCAACCCCGTTGGGTTTGGATTCCAGGGATGAGGAAGTTTACAGCCAGATTCCAGCGAGGCTGAGTATTCCCCCTTTCTCGTCTTTGCCTGGGTCCTTGGCTTATTCTGTTCCTCCCCCCATGGAGGGGGTGAGCCCTGTGCCAGAGTGGTCAATGCTGGCTCCATGGGGGGTAGGGGATCTGGTACCATCTTTTCTGACCAATCCCTTCCTCTTGGCACTTTGGCTTTTGATAGCTCCAGATTGTTATCATCTTGGTTCAGGGGGTGGTTTCCAGATGTGTTCCTCCACTCGGGGGAACTTCATCCTTGGATATGGGGGATGGGCCTGCTTCCAGATCTTGACCTTCTGGGTGCTACAGAGGATCCCCTGCTGCACCTCTGGTTCCCTTCCAGCCCATCTCTACCTTGGCTGGTGAAGCTTCACATCATGTCCCGGGTCAGTCTTCCAGATAGAGTCTTCAGGGGGGTTTCCTCCCCTCTGAGAGACACTGTCTCTTCCAAGTCCTCCCCAGAGCCCACAGTGAGGTTCATCATAAGAGAAAGTGCAAGAGAAGGCACTGAGATTCCCCCGCAGAGTTTCTTGCCTAGGATACAGACCTTGAGGAAGGAGCTGGAGCCACCAGATCTCTGCCCGATGATGTCTCCTGTGGAGACATCGTTGAGCCCCTAAAACAAAAGGGCAAATGGTCTCCCCAAACCCCGTCTTCGGTGGAGTCCGTATTTCTGAAGGCCTTTGAGATGGGCCCTTCTACCTCCTGGGTGCCCTCCCTGCTGATGAGTTAGTGGATCCCATTGCCAGCAGATCCTGGAAGGAACCAGACATGGTGGAGCTGTGCCATAGAGGGCCAACAAATTTCTTAATCCCCCTGCTTAACCATTTGTTCTGGAGCAAAGGTATACCAGTTGATGTCATCGTGGTTGCCATCTCCACAAAGCAGGAGCTAGCAGAGCAGAGCTCCATGGTCCATTGCCTAAATAGGGAGTCCCAGGTGATAGACCATTTTGGGAAGCAGGTGTACACCTCGGCTACCTTTGGACTAAGGGCAACTGACTATTTGGCACATGTTATCTACCTCCAAAGGGATTTGGTTCAAGAGCACTTCACCTCCCTTGTAGAGTTATTGCCAGTGGAGAACCTCAAGCAGATGTCTGCAAAGCTTACCACTCTGACCTCTCAAGCGAATTCCTCGATGAGGTTTATCTTCAACTCCATGGAGGCTACTCCTCTAGCTGCTCGCATGGGCATTGCCTTGTGGGGTCATGCCTGGCTATGCTTTTGTGGGTTCGCAGAACCCTTTATGGCATCATTTAGTAATGCCCTCTTCAATGGTTCCACTCTTTTTGGGCCATCCATAAAGGACACTTTAACCTGCAGCAAGCAGGATGGGAAGACTCTGTATGCAGTAAGAATCAAGCTTTTTGCTCCCCAGAGGGCCTTTTTGAAGACCCAACAGGGAACCAGAATGATGTGGCTACATAAGGTGTAGTCTCCCTTTCAGGATGCTCTGGACGAATCCTCTTTCAGAGGTTGGGGAAGAGGTTTCAATGGACAACAATGCCCTTGTGGTGGGGGGGGGGTCCACAAAATCAAGGCTCCAGGAAACCCTTGTTTCTTGGGGTTATTTCATTCCCTTTTCAGAATGCCCTCCAGTGAGAAGTTATATCCCGGATGTTTCTCCCAGTCAGAGGGAGTTGGCTCTCAAAGACGTTCAACAACTTCTTCTAAAAAGAGCCATCCAAGAGGTCCCGGCAGGACAAAGAGGATTCGGTACGTACTCTCACTTATTTTTAGTGCCAAACAGATGGGGGGACCTATGTCCTATTTTGGATCTCAGCAAGCTCAGTCTTTCAGTCAAGAAGTCAAAGTTCTGGATGGTCACTACTGAGTCCATTCTGCCCCTATTATGCAGGGACAATTGGATGTGCTGAGTAGATCTCCAGGACTCCTACTATCACATCAAGATAGACAGGCATTCCAGGAGACATCTTTGCTTTGGCTAGGGTCCAATCATTATCAGTTCAGAGCCCTACCCTTCAGTCTCACTACAGCCCCCTCCTGGTACTTATCAAATGCATGGCAATGGTAGCGGCTCACCTGCTGTGCTTGCAGGGGTTCCAGGTCTTTCCTTACCTCAGTGATTGGCTCTTCACAGCATCGACTGACTCGGGCGATTCAGTATCTTCTTACCCTCTTCTGTCAGCTAGGTATAACTGTTAACCTGGCAAAATCCAATCCTATCCCCACACAGCAGTTTGAGTTCATCTGGACTCCATGTCGGAGATTGCAACTTTGCTTCTGCACAGAATTCAGTTGATACAGGAACAGATCACACAGATTTTGGAGTTGTCTCACCCCCTCCATTTTTTTTGGTTCTTCGGGCTCTCTGTTCCATGGCCTCGGCCATTCTCTTTGTTCCTCTGGCCAGGTACCACATGCAGGTGTTACAATGGACCTTAGCGGTCCAGTGGTTGGCACTTCTTTATCCCCTGTCTATGACCATAAAACTGACGCATGTGTGCAGACACCACCTCCAGTGGTGACTTCAGTCACGGGATCTCTTTAGGCAGGGCCTTTTCTTTCCCTCTGTCCACAGCCACTGTGACCATGGATGCCTCCCTCCTGGGGTGGGGGAAGTGGAATTTTTGGGGGAAGGCCGTCGAAGGCACGAGGTCCCCAGTAGAGACCAAGGTGCATATAAACATTCTGGAGATGAGGGCAGTTCTTCTATCTTTGCAAGCTTTCCAGGACTGCCTCCCTTGAGGGACAATTGCAATTCAGATAGACATGTCGGTCATCTGTGTATGTCAACAAACAAGGGGAAACATGCTCTTACCCATTGTGCAGAGAGGCAATGAGAGTGTGACAGTAGGCTAGCGACAGTCTCAGCAGATCTATTTTGAGTCCTCATGAGTGGTCCCTCAATTCTTCAGTGCCAAATCAGATTTTTGACTGTTGGGGTCAGCCATGCTGCAACCTTTTTGCCTCTCTGATCAACCACAAATGCAGCAGGTATATTGCACTGAACCCCCTCAGGGGAAGTCAGCAAGGGACACTCTAGTCCACGATTGGCCTCTGGGTCTCCTCTATGCTTACCCTCCTGTTCCCTTAATACCCAAGGCTCTGCAGAAAGCTCAGTGGCTGAGGACATCTCTTATCCTCATTGCCTCTTTCTGGCTTAATCAGCCATGGTTCCCCTTCATCAAGTCTCATCTGAAGTATCTGCCATGGATACTGGATTCCTGTCAGGATCTGATTTCCCACCCGTCGAGGCTTCCTCTCCCAAACCTTCGGATCCATCACCTAACTCCATGGTTTCTCCAGTTCTAGTGATAGTTAAACAGTCCAGGCTAGCATCTCCTATTAAAACACATCATTTTGGCCTCTCAAAAACCCTTGACCAGAAAAGTATACAGCAGTAAATGGAAGAGGTTTTCCATCTGGGCCAGGAGCAGGAATCTGGATCCTTTTTCTACCTCGGTCTCCAATATACTTTTGTTCTTGTCCTCCCTTTTCCAACAGGGAGCAAGTTTTTCCACAATTAAGCTTCAGTTGATGGTGATTTCTAATTTTCACGAGAGCTCCGAACCCACCTTTTCATCTCAGCTATGTAAGGCATTTATGAAAAGGGTCTTCCTGCTTTGTCCTCCAATTAAGGACCCTTTGCCTCCTTGGGACCTCATATTGGTTCTGCAGTCTCTGTCTAGGAGCCCTTTTGAACATGCCCGTTCCTGTGATCTCAGGTTTCTATCTTGGAAGATGGCCTTTCTGGTCACTATCACTTCAGCTAGGAGGATTTCAGAATTGCAAGCTCTTTCCATTACTCCTTCTTATATGACCTTTCACAAGGACAGGGTCTTTCTGAGAATTAATCCCTTTTTCATACCCAAGGTTGCTTCTGAGTCGACCCTTAATCAATGCGTTCAGCTTCCAGTGTTTTTCCCCAACTACTCCAGCAAAGGGGAGTATATCCTTCATACCTTGGATGTTCACAGACAGCTTCGGTTCTTCTTGCATAGGAATAAGAATTTTCGTAAGTCAGAGCACCTTTTCGTGGCCTTCTCTGATAACAGGCATGGCCTTCCAGTCTTTAAGGTCACTATTTCTAAATGGATTTCCAGCTGCATATCTGTGGTCTACAATCTGAATCACCTGGAAGTTCCAGGCCATATTAGAGCCCATTCTACTAGATCGGTGGTGACTTCTTCAGCTTTCGTAGGAAAGCTTTCTATTAATGACATCTGTGCTGCTACCACATGGTCTAATCCTCACACCTTTATATCCCATTACAAACTGGATGTAATTTCTAGAAGTAAGGCTTCGTTTGGCTCCACAGTGCTCTGGCATGTCCTTCCTTGAGGCCTCCCAGGATCTATATTAGCTGGGGACTCTGACCCTGTGATGATGAATGAAGACATGGATGACATCATATAAAGAGTTATGTATGTACCATAACTTGGCATTTGTGTTATCCTATGTCTTCATTCATCACATTTCCCACCCGCCATCCCCCTCCTGGTTTGCTTGTGGAGGAAGTTGGAGTGTGTTTCTGTCTACCTTGGTAGGAGTAGTTCAGGAGTATGATGGCACACTTGATCTGGGGATTAGATAACAGGGCATTATGGGAGAGGGAAGAGCCAGAGCCTTGGATCCATCTGTTGAATATTTCCGGGTCGGATTTGATGTCAGATCCAAAATCCTGTGGTGATGAATGAAGACATAGGATAACACAGATGCCAACTTATGGTAAGTACATAACTCTTTCTTAAACAACATCTTAATCAATTCTGGTCCTGCACATGCTCATCTCAAGGTTGAGACTTTGTGTTCATCATATAATACTCTCCAGATATTAACAGAATATACTCAACCTCTCACTGAAATAACTAAACAGTTTTTATACATAACTGCTGTCTGTAAAATCCACTAAGTTGCATGTGGGCTTTCTCTTTAACTTCAACCTCTGTAAAATGTTAGAGTGTATAAATGTAACTACTGTTTGTGTATAAATGTAAACAGAAATGTAACTACTCTGTGTTTAACTGGAACTTAGTATAATTTCAATGTAAACAAATGGCTTGAAAGTGTTTGCAAAGGTATTTTGGTACCTCAAGCAGACTCCAAAGATTTTTTTCCTCAGGTAAATTGCAGATGTTGGAGGTCTGATGGGGAAGAAAGAAGCAATTTAGAACATATAGTTTTGGGTGTGTAATGAGTTAGCAGACTTCAAAAATTCCTTACACACTCATCATCTTCTTTCAGCTTTTCCCGTTAGGGGTCGCCACAGCAGATCACCTGTTTCCATTTCTTCCTGTCCTCTGCGTCTTGCTCTGTCACACCAACCACCTGCATGTCCTCTCTCACCACATCCATAAACCTTATCTTAGGCCTTCCTCTTTTCCTGTTACCTGGTAGCTTCATCCTTAGCATCTTTTTCCCAATATACTCAGCATCCCTCCTCAGCACGTCCAAACCAACGTAATCTTGCCTCTCTGGCTTTGTCTCCAAACCTTCCAACCTGGGCTGACCCTCCTAATCCTGTCCACCCTCGTCACACCCAGTGCAAATCTTAATATCTTTAACTCTGCCACATCCCGCTCAAACTCCTGCCTTTTTGTCAATGCCTCTGTCTCCAACCCATATAACATAGCTGGTCTCAATACCCTCTTGTAGACCTTCCCTTTCACTCTTACAGGTACTAGTCTGTCACAAATCACTCCTGACACTCTCCTCCACCCACTCCATCTTGCCTGTACTCTCTTCTTCACCTCTCTTCAACACTCACCGTTACTTTAAACTATTGACCCCAAGTATTTAAACTCATCCACCTTCGCCACCTCTACTTGCATCCTCACCATTCCTCTATTTTCCCCTCTCATTTACACACATATATTTTGTCTTAGTCCTGCTGACCTTCATTCCTGTTCTCTCTAGAGCATATCTCCATCTCTCCAGGGTCTCCTCCACCTGTTCCCTACTCTCACTACAGATCACAATGTCATCTGCAAACATCATAGTCCATGGGGACACCTGTCTGATCCCATCTGTCAACCTGTCCATCACCATTGCAAATAAGAAAGGTATCAGAGCTGATCCCTGATCAAAAATTCCTTACACACTACTCCGTCAGAAATACTGGAGGAGCAAATTGGTGTAACTAAGGAAATGATTTTTTTGAGCTGTGATTACAGGATCCAAATTGAGTAGACATGGTATGGCCTAGCTGAGTTTAATTTTGGTGGCTGCAAAAAAGCAATTGCTAGAAATGGAAATCAAAGTCTAAACCAGCCATATTAGAAGTAGTGAATATAGTAAGAGGTAGAAAAAATTGGAAGAGTGATCTTTAGAAAAGGATTGGAGCAAATTACATAGAAAAAATGGAAACTGTGGGAGCAGTAAATGAAAAATAATGTTTTGTAGGAAGAATGAGGTTTAAGGGTAGGCGGGAACTCAAGCTATGTAATGATTGACAATGAGTATACAGAAGATTACACATGATATATAATGTTTATAACTTAAAATATATCAGCGGGGTTTGTTTTCATTTATATAAATGCATGACTGCCTGTGCCATAAGTAATTCAATAATGTTTCTTTAAAAAAAAAAAAGCACACAATTGTGAATATAAGTGAAACTGTAATAATGGCTGATGTCAAAACAATAAGAGCATCTATACTGCAAATAAAGGGGATAGTAAGTCCATAAGGGTGTAAGTCACATGTCTGGAAAAAAAATTTACTCCATCAGCCTGTAAGGATAAACAATAAAGCAGAATTAGCAGTGTTAAGGATGCAACGTACAAGACGTGTGATAACAGTCCAATAGAAATACTTCCACTGGCCATGTCTCATCAAATCATCAATTAGGTTAAGAAGAGGAACACCCCCAAATGGGGACATATCAGATTGTGAACTCCTGTGGATGGGAGACAGAGGCAGTCCAGTCTGTCGTTAGTAGTCAACAACCACTAAGGCCAAGGCCAGCCAGGTATAAAAAAAAAACCACCTTCCTGAATAAGTGCCACAAGTCATTCACCATGTATAATGTGCCCAGTGCTCATTGAAACCTCTTTGTAATGGGCTTAAGCAGAGCATGAGGGCAGTTGTAAGTCAGTACATAAAGACGTATAGCCTTAACACAGCAACCTTCAGCTAAACATCTTAAAACAGGTGGTGGCTAAACTGAGTCCAGCAGCAATGGGAAAAAGTGCACTGAAGCCAAGAGTCATAGGAGACAACATGGAAAAACCACAAGTGATGCTTCTTGGCTTGTGATCAACATCACTAGCAGCAAACTTTGCACCATGTCAGATCACCAGAAACTTCCAGTCTAGCTTAGTCACCAAACACCAAAAGACAAGAAGAGTGTGCTAGCAAAATGAAGTCACAGTTCTGGCAGCAATGTCAACAACAGGCAGAGAAAACAGTAACTAGTTCATCTCAACATACTGCAGCACTCAAGTTGTAGCATGGATACTACATCAGTGAGAACTCCCAAAACACAGTTACAGAAACTCCTAAACTTTTCTACAAATGGAGGACTGCAACAAGTCACTGAAACCAATAAATATTAAAGCCAGTAAAACAGTCAGGCCTCAAGTCCAACTTAATGGATCAAAATTAAGTTAGCTTCAGAAGATGTAGGGTCCAGGAGCTTGAACCCAAAATCACCAGCTAGACCAAATGCTGGTGGTGCAGATGGAACCACAATGAAGAGAATGTTGTAGGACAAATGCTTACAACTTACTAGTTCCATATTTCAAAGACAAATAACTGTTAAATAAACTTCAAAAAAATGGAACAGAGTTGATCTAAATGAATAAAGCATCATCTTGTCACTATGTGGGAGCCTAGGAGAATAAACTTTCAGCACACTTGAACAGAATTATATGCATTTTCTTTTATTAGGGACAAAGCTCTACATTCTGTAAGTATGAGGTTATTTATTTATTTATTTATTTTTGATGTTTCTTCAAGAAAAATGTCTCCGATTTTTAAATCACGTCTTTTATATGTTTTACTGTCAAGCATCAAATTGCCTCACATTTAAGTGAGAATACTATGCAGATAAGCCTAAAATTATCAGCTTAGCATATATATGTATATCTATATATAATACAAAATACCTTCTGAAAATTTGAAGAACTACATTCAGAATAAGACAAACAGATTTAGTAAGCGATCGGTAAAGACATAACTAGAATTTTTGCACTTTCATTCATAAAATGTTTCATGTCGAACTTCTTCAGAAATATGGAACACAACTAAGCATTAGTACCACTAAAAGGCAAGGGTAATTAGCATATTAATGACATCATCCATTATCTATTCCATTTAAGAAAGCTATTTACATTTAAATGTCCATTTATTCCAGGGGGCGTCCGCCTTAGTCTCACTTGCCATTTGACTTCCTTTACTTCCAATAATGGATTAAGGATCCGTGGTGGTGGTGCTGCGGTAGCATTGTCGCCTCACAGTAAGACGCTGACCGGTTTGACTCTTAGCTAGAGCATTTTCTGCGTGGAGACATGCGTGAATGAGCGTACCTTTGTTGAAGGTTGTGCGTTATGGCTGGCAACTCAGCACGTAAAAATCAACTGCCAATCATTAGCAGACCGGAGTTCCGCTGTGGCGACCCCTAACCGGGAAAAGCCGAAAGACACAACAACAACTTCCAATAATGGATTACAGTCACCAAAAATAATGGAAACTTTTTCAATGACAATGTATTTAAAAAGAGAGCATTATGTGCTGTCTTTAATGAGCATTTTTGCAATCACCTTTTCTAATAGGTTGAAAATTTTCTTTAATCCTGTCGCTGAGTCTTCTAGTGGTATTGCCCACATAAAAGGCATCGCAAGAAGAGCACACTCCTGAGTAGACAATGTTAGTGGAATTACAATCAAACTTTTTTACAAAATGAAAAGTAAAATTAAGTGGTCTCAGTAGAAATTTATCCCTTTGAGCAATGTGTTGGCAACAAATGCATCTTCCACAGGTATACATACCTGGGCGACTTAACCCGGGCAACATGTTTTGTATAGGATTGGACTCAAAAAGGGACTTTAAAGAACTTTATGAAAATAGTTCCTAAAGCTTTAACTGACTCTTGACTGCGTTTAATTATAGCCCAGTTGTTGGTAATAATGTACCTGATACCTTCAGAGTCTAAAGAATAGGAAGGGGAAGTCTCATGCATTCATTTGATAAATTGCCCTTAGCACTACTGAATCCATATTTAAGGATTGGTAGGTTTTTGGTGTACCTGCAATCTGCCACTTCCTTAAAACATTTAAAAAACAGCTGAAGAGGGTAATGTTTATCTGCAAACAGTTTCATAAGATAGTGGCGTTCCTGCAAAAACAAGGTGTCATCACTAATGATCCTACTCAGCTGGACAAACTGACCTTTAACTATATTTATTTTCATAAAACTGGGGTGCTGGCTTGAGAAGTCAAGGTAATTGTTATGAAATGTATCCTTCGTATGGATGGAAGACATAAATTCTTTGGTGATGGGATCGAAAGAAAGGGAAATGTTCAGAAAATGCACTTTGTTTCTCTTCCCTGGCAGAGTAAAATCCAGGAAATCAATGTTTTCATTAAGTTTAACCAAAAAAGAATCTAGTTCATTCAGACCCCCAACCACACAAAAAAGATCTTGTCAATAAATCTTTTATACAAATACACGAACTGGAAACCTTCCAAATGGGTTAAAGTACTAACTTCCCATGCATTAAGTACCAAGTTGGCATATATTGGTGCCATCTAAGCCCCCATTGCTACCCGTTGTAACTACTGGTAAAAAGTATTGTTAAAGGAGAAAAAGTTGTTTTCCAAAACCAGTTTAATTAAGGATGTGTATGCCTTAATCCTGTGGGAAGGAGTGCCTGTCCATCTAGCAAGGTAATCAAAAACAAATTCTGAGCCTCTTTGATGAGGAATGAACAAACATATGTATGGATTCATGTCATTTGATCAAAAGCTCATTTGACTGAATCCCAAAACACTGAACTAAAATGATTGAAAACTCACTTGACTTGAAACTCATTTCACTGAATCACAATTGATAAAAAAATTCTACACAACACATTTTTAATGCTTTTATTAAAATATCAGTTAAGACATAAGCACATATACATTGAGAAAATAAAACAAACCATATTAACATTTTTCCATTTACACACATTATACATTACATCTTTTCTTTCTTTGGAACTGTCTTTTCCTTCCCTTTTCTAAATATCCATTTTCCATTTTTTTTATCTCTTTTTATAATATTCAATACTTCTAGTACATTTGGCTTAGATTTTGATGTCCGTGTTCTAGTATTAGCATTTTTCGCAGGCAACTTAATAAAGACTTATTATGTATGTATAGGCAATTCAGATCCAGTATAACAGCTCAAAAATAATTTCCTTAGCTACAGCCATTTCCTCACCCAATAATTCTGACAGATTACTCTGTGGGATGTTTTTTTAATCTGCCAACTTGTTTTACACACACACACACACACACACACACACACACACACACACACACACACACACACACACACACACACACACACACACACAAAATGTTCCCAGTTACCTCTTTCTTTCTCATCCCACCGCCAACATTTGCTACCTACCTGAGGAAAAATTATTTGAAGTTTGGTTGGAGTATAAAAACCTTTTGTTTTTGTTGTGTACATGGGAGCCATATATATGTTCTCCCAATGTCCCCTTGAAAATTGCTTTTCCATTCTCTCTTCCCAATCTTTTCTAACCTCCTCTAATTATTTTATAATTATCATGCAATGTTTTATATGCCCTACTAATTATCTTACTTTTAACAGCAGCTTCTATTCTAAATTTGACTAAAAATCTAAAAGAACAGGTCCCCTTTTTCTTCCTCTATACTCTGATATCAGTCCCTGGCAGGGAAGGCCATCTCTAATCTGCATTCTAAAATTCTTGGCCTCATCCCACTCCATTATCTTTCCCACTCTAGTTATTTGCCCCCAATATCTTGGTTCCTTTGCAAGTTTTCTCCAGCAAATTCCAGCTCCCTCTTGCCTAATTTCTCTACCCCTACTTGCAGTCATCCCTATTGGCAAAATCTCCTTTCTCCATTTAAGTTTTGGCTTAGTTTTTAGAATACTTTCTGCAATATAATATTTTGTATGGTGATTATTATTCTCCTTAAGGATCCTCATCCAAAACTTGAAACTTAATCTCCCCTGTTTCATCATCATCCCTTTCCACTTTAAATTATAATCTTCCACTTGTGTTATGTATATGAGCCTTAGCTTTAAAATATCCCATTCAAATCAAGCAATGTTAAACCACCTTGTTATATTGAGAAAATCGACTTATCCCATTTAACTCTTTCCTGGTCTCTCCCAGATAAATTCATTCAGCTCATATTATTGTTGTTATTATCATCATTATTATTATTATTATTACTGTCCAGTTTTTCCTTTGGTTGATAAAAATATGCATGACCTTTATATATATATATATATATATATATATATATATATATAAAACTAAAGGGGCTAAAAACATTTTTGCTGCTTGTATCTTACAATCCATATCCAGTTTCTTAGTTTTTGTCTTGTCATTTTGTTTCTCTTCTCAGCTATCTTTATCTGCCATAACAGAAGTTTTTTTTTTTTTTTAACAGAAGTCTTATTTAATCCATATTCCTAAATACTTCATATTTTCATGACCCCATAAATATAAGTATTGCTGAAACAAATCATGAGTGGATACATAATTTACTGCTATAGCCTTTGTTTTATCTTTGTTAATTTTATATCCTGAAAAGACTTGAAACTGTATCAGAATGTTCCACAACAGTGATATGTCCTTTTCTGAATTTATCTAGAATGAAATGATATCATATGCAAATAAAACCAGCTTTTGATTACCATACCAGTTATATTCTTAAATTTCTGAACCCCCTATTTTCTTTGCCAATGGTTGTAAATAGAAAGGCCAATAAAGGGGAAAGAGGACACCCCTTCCTGGTTACTCTGAAACACAACTTATCAGAGAGGAAGCCTCCTACTTTAATTCTTGCCTCTGATCCTTCATATAGCCTCCATATTAACCTTATTGTATCAGGGAATGCAGATGCTTCCATTGCCCTAGTCATAAAATCCCCACTTACAGTCAAATGCTTTATATGCATCATGACCCACCAACAATGGTATTTAATTAAATTTTGTTTCCCTCTGAATAATCATTGCTTTATATTAATGTCAAATGTTTGCCTCACCTTCACAAAACCACATTGATCTATATCTCTCAAGTTTGCAACATCTTTGGCATTTTAGCTGGTAGAGACAAACACTTTTGGTTTAAAATTGAAATGGGTCTATATGAGGCTGGGACTGATAGGTAATATAGCCACAACAGCTTTTTTCCAAGATGCTCGTGCTTTCCCTCCTTAGGTTTCCCTGGCTACTGTGTGTTCCTGCCTTTGGCGTTCTCTCCATATAACCCCCTGACCACCTGCTGGTCTTGGATCCTGCATCTTATACAAAACTCCGGTCATCTCTCCCAAATTAAAGAATAAAGCTATCCCACTAAGAGGAGCCTTCACCTGGAAAAGACATAAGGAACCATATAACCCCCTGACCACCTGCTGGTCTTGGATCCTGCATCTTATACAAAACTCCGGTCATCTCTCCCAAATTAAAGAATAAAGCTATCCCACTAAGAGGAGCCTTCACCTGAAAAGACATAAGGAACCATATAACCCCTGACCACCTGCTGGTCTTGGATCCTGCATCTTATACAAAACTCGGTCATCTCTCCCAAATTAAAGAATAAAGCTATCCCACTAAGAGGAGCCTTCACCTGGAAAAGACATAAGGAACCATATAACCCCTGACCACCTGCTGGTCTTGGATCCTGCATCTTATACAAAACTCCGGTCATCTCTCCCAAATTAAAGAATAAAGCTATCCCACTAAGAGGAGCCTTCACCTGGAAAAGACATAAGGAACCATATAACCCACTGACCACCTGCTGGTCTTGGATCCTGCATCTTATACAAAACTCCGGTCATCTCTCCCAAATTAAAGAATAAAGCTATCCCACTAAGAGGAGCCTTCACCTGGAAAAGACATAAGGAACCATATAACCCCTGACCACCTGCTGGTCTTGGATCCTGCATCTTATACAAAACTCCGGTCATCTCTCCCAAATTAAAGAATAAAGCTATCCCACTAAGAGGAGCCTTCACCTGGAAAAGACATAAGGAACCATATAACCCCTGACCACCTGCTGGTCTTGGATCCTGCATCTTATACAAAACTCCGGTCATCTCTCCCAAATTAAAGAATAAAGCTATCCCACTAAGAGGAGCCTTCACCTGGAAAAGACATAAGGAACCATATAACCCCTGACCACCTGCTGGTCTTGGATCCTGCATCTTATACAAAACTCCGGTCATCTCTCCCAAATTAAAGAATAAAGCTATCCCACTAAGAGGAGCCTTCACCTGGAAAAGACATAAGGAACCATATAACCCCCTGACCACCTGCTGGTCTTGGATCCTGCATCTTATACAAAACTCCGGTCATCTCTCCCAAATTAAAGAATAAAGCTATCCCACTAAGAGGAGCCTTCACCTGGAAAAGACATAAGGAACCATATAACCCCCTGACCACCTGCTGGTCTTGGATCCTGCATCTTATACAAAACTCCGGTCATCTCTCCCAAATTAAAGAATAAAGCTATCCCACTAAGAGGAGCCTTCACCTGGAAAAGACATAAGGAACCATATAACCCCTGACCACCTGCTGGTCTTGGATCCTGCATCTTATACAAAACTCCGGTCATCTCTCCCAAATTAAAGAATAAAGCTATCCCACTAAGAGGAGCCTTCACCTGGAAAAGACATAAGGAACCATATAACCCCTGACCACCTGCTGGTCTTGGATCCTGCATCTTATACAAAACTCCGGTCATCTCTCCCAAATTAAAGAATAAAGCTATCCCACTAAGAGGAGCCTTCACCTGGAAAAGACATAAGGAACCATATAACCCCCTGACCACCTGCTGGTCTTGGATCCTGCATCTTATACAAAACTCCGGTCATCTCTCCCAAATTAAAGAATAAAGCTATCCCACTAAGAGGAGCCTTCACCTGGAAAGACATAAGGAACCATATAACCCCTGACCACCTGCTGGTCTTGGATCCTGCATCTTATACAAAACTCCGTCATCTCTCCCAAATTAAAGAATAAAGCTATCCCACTAAGAGGAGCCTTCACCTGGAAAAGACATAAGGAACCATATAACCCCTGACCACCTGCTGGTCTTGGATCCTGCATCTTATACAAAACTCCGGTCATCTCTCCCAAATTAAAGAATAAAGCTATCCCACTAAGAGGAGCCTTCACCTGGAAAAGACATAAGGAACCATATAACCCCTGACCACCTGCTGGTCTTGGATCCTGCATCTTATACAAAACTCCGTCAACTCTCCCCAATTTAAGAATAAAGCTATCCCACTAAGAGGAGCCTTCACCTGGAAAAGACATAAGGAACCATATAACCCCTGACCACCTGCTGGTCTTGGATCCTGCATCTTATACAAAACTCGGTCATCTCTCCCAAATTAAAGAATAAAGCTATCCCACTAAGAGGAGCCTTCACCTGGAAAAGACATAAGGAACCATATAACCCCTGACCACCTGCTGGTCTTGGATCCTGCATCTTATACAAAACTCCGGTCATCTCTCCCAAATTAAAGAATAAAGCTATCCCACTAAGAGGAGCCTTCACCTGGAAAAGACATAAGGAACCATATAACCCCTGACCACCTGCTGGTCTTGGATCCTGCATCTTATACAAAACTCCGGTCATCTCTCCCAAATTAAAGAATAAAGCTATCCCACTAAGAGGAGCCTTCACCTGGAAAGACATAAGGAACCATATAACCCCTGACCACCTGCTGGTCTTGGATCCTGCATCTTATACAAAACTCCGGTCATCTCTCCCAAATTAAAGAATAAAGCTATCCCACTAAGAGGAGCCTTCACCTGAAAAGACATAAGGAACCATATAACCCTGACCACCTGCTGGTCTTGGATCCTGCATCTTATACAAAACTCCGGTCATCTCTCCCAAATTAAAGAATAAAGCTATCCCACTAAGAGGAGCCTTCACCTGAAAGACATAAGGAACCATATAACCCCTGACCACCTGCTGGTCTTGGATCCTGCATCTTATACAAAACTCCGTCATCTCTCCCAAATTAAAGAATAAAGCTATCCCACTAAGAGGAGCGTTGACCGGGAAAAGACAGAAGGAACCATATAACCGCCGGACCACCTGCTGGTCTTGGATCCTGCATCTTATACAAAACTCCGTCATCTCTCCCAAATTAAAGAATAAAGCTATCCCACTAAGAGGAGCCTTCACCTGGAAAAGACATAAGGAACCATATAACCCCCTGACCACCTGCTGGTCTTGGATCCTGCATCTTATACAAAACTCCGGTCATCTCTCCCAAATTAAAGAATAAAGCTATCCCACTTAGAGGAGCCTTCACCTGAAAAGACATAAGGAACCATATAACCCCTGACCACCTGCTGGTCTTGGATCCTGCATCTTATACAAAACTCCGGTCATCTCTCCCAAATTAAAGAATAAAGCTATCCCACTTAGAGGAGCCTTCACCTGGAAAAGACATAAGGAACCATATAACCCCCTGACCACCTGCTGGTCTTGGATCCTGCATCTTATACAAAACTCCGTCATCTCTCCCAAATTAAAGAATAAAGCTATCCCACTAAGAGGAGCCTTCACCTGAAAAGACATAAGGAACCATATAACCCCTGACCACCTGCTGGTCTTGGATCCTGCATCTTATACAAAACTCCGGTCATCTCTCCCAAATTAAAGAATAAAGCTATCCCACTAAGAGGAGCCTTCACCTGGAAAAGACATAGGAACCATATAACCCCTGACCACCTGCTGGTCTTGGATCCTGCATCTTATACAAAAACTCAAAACTCGGTCATCTCTCCCAAATTAAAGAATAAAGCTATCCCACTAAGAGGAGCCTTCACCTGGAAAAGACATAAGGAACCATATAACCCCCTGACCACCTGCTGGTCTTGGATCCTGCATCTTATACAAAACTCCGGTCATCTCTCCCAAATTAAAGAATAAAGCTATCCCACTAAGAGGAGCCTTCACCTGAAAAGACATAAGGAACCATATAACCCCCTGACCACCTGCTGGTCTTGGATCCTGCATCTTATACAAAACTCCGGTCATCTCTCCCAAATTAAAGAATAAAGCTATCCCACTAAGAGGAGCCTTCACCTGGAAAAGACATAAGGAAGTATGTCCTAGAGCTCCTGCTGAATTTAAATACCTACTTGTATACTTCTTTCCCAGTGATATTGTAAAAGGCAGCCTAGCCAGTAGCCAGCAACCAAACCAACTCCCTCCTCAACCAACTGATCACATAATCCCTGTAATATCCCTAGCAGCTTGCCCCACGCTTGAACCCCCAGGCCCTGTAAACAGCATTGATAGAAGTACCTGCTGTGGCTACTAGGTGGCCCCCATCTATTAGGGCTTTCTCTTCCTTTTCCTCTGTAAACTGCTTACACCTAACAAATTCTCTTTATCTTACCCTATCTTACCTCTTGACAATAAATATACCTGCATCCCACTTATATCCCTTTGCTGTACTTACCTTCATTCTGAGTACTTCACTGATAGTTTTTCTCCTGGACCTCTTCTCCTTTGGCTCTTCCGCTCTCCCCGCCCTGGCTCCTCCCTCACCCTCCCCCCCCCCCCCCCCCCACCCCCACCCCCCAGGGTCCTACATTTATCTCCATCCACACACCCCTAGATACCTTCTCTCCAATCACAGTTATCACTATCACACTTATACACCCTCCCCTTTCTGAAACACTATACCTATCTCAATATATCACTACCTCCTGCCCCAATCTCTAATTACTATCACCTAACTCTACTCCATCACACAATATCCTTCATTTCTACAAACCTCCACGTAACTCACAATGCCCATATCATCCATCCATACTTTACTGAGACTACTTATCTCTATACTATTACTATCATCTCTTACAACTACTTACATCATAACATCTTCTCTAAGAATATTCCTCCTTCACTGCCCTCTAAAAGTACCTCTACAAATGAAATACCTTTATCTGCATCCTACAAACTCTCACCCTCTCAATCCATATACCTTCTAGCCAAATATCACAGACTAGCACACTACAAGTTTTAAAAACTCTAACCAAAAAGACATTTCTCTCTTACTATAAACTTAAACCACAGATATATCTTACTCTTCTCCACTTATTACAAGATGGTGATATTCACCCCAATCCTGGCCCACATCATATTACAACCAACACAGAACAAAACCAAACTAAACCTTTATCTCTCTTAAACTCAAAACCTTCCAATTCCCTTTCCATTGCTCATCTTAATATAATAGTATCTGTAATAAAATAAGTCAACTCCATGCCCTCCTCGAAACACAACAGTTTGACATTTTATGCCTATCAGAAACTTGGTTAAAACCTTCCATTAGAGACACCACCTGGTTATAATATTATTAGACTTGATCGCACTACCAAGAAAGGAGGTGGGGTAGCCATTTTATTCAAAGCAAAACTTAAACTTAATCCCCTTGATCTTACTCTTACCCAAAACACAAATGCAGAAGTAATTAGCACCAAAATACAAATCAATAACACTAAAGCAATAAACATTATTTGTGCATATCTCCCCCCTGGCAATAACATCAGAACCCTTGAAGACATACTCTACCAACTTTCCTTCAAACTCCCACAAGAAACACTAGTCCTTGGGGACTTCAACATAGACTGGAATTCTTGTAACGCTTTAACCCTACTTCCCACATCAACCTCTATGGCTTCAAACAACTTATCAATAGCCCCACTAGAACTAATAAAGCAAACAATAAGGGTACCACCCTCGACTGGATTCTCACAAATACCCCTTGCAAAACTACCAAACACATATCCTTCCAGATGACCTTAGTGACCATGCGCTAACCTATAACATCAGATGCAAACCGAACCTAACCTTACCCACCACTTTCCAAACTCTTCACTCAAAAGAAACTTAACGCTGAGGAGTTTCAGGCTGAACTTTCACAATGTAAATGGACCCCACTAAAATATCTCCCACTCAACAAAGCAGTTGAACACTTCAATGCTACATTCTTAGCTATACTTAACCAGCACGCCCAAGTCGCACCATTAGAACCAAAACTAAAACTGCTCCTGGCTAACCACTAATACAAATAGCCCTAAGAAACAAATCTTGGCATAAATGGCGTACCAAAAGTCCAACTGACCACCAAAACTTTAGAGAACTTAGAAACAGTACTAAAAAGCCATTCTATTAGATAAAAAGAACTACTACATTCAACTTCAAAACTACCAAAGATGAACCTAAAACATTCTGGTCATGTATTAATAAGCTGCTGACCCCAGGCAAAATAATTACACCCAACCCTCAGGATTCTGACCCTGATAATCCCACACTAACAGCCAATACCTTTAATTCCTTCTTCACCAATTCTATACAAACTCTAGCCAACCAACTATCTCCAGATACTTCTCAACTGCGTCCAAACACATTAATAAACACTATCCCTCCCCTTCACCTACAACCTATATCTACCTCCTATATACAAACTCTTCTCCATAAACTAAAACCTACCACCCCTTCCAGACAAGCTTCCAGCTGAATTCCTTCAACTAGCAGCAAAAGCCATTGCTTACCCTGTCTCTATCCTAATAAACAGATCAATAAAAGAAGGTATTTTTCCAACAGTCTGGAAGATATCACATATTATACCCCTCTTATGATTTCTCCAACTATCGTCCCATAGCACTTCTATCCCCCTTAGCTAAAATCATGGAAAAATGTATACATAAACAACTACTCAATCATCTCCTCTATAATAGCCTCTTAGCTGACACTCAACATGGTTTCAGACCTGCTCACAGTACCACCACAGCTTTACTCTCCTTTACAAATACCATAAACTTCAACCGCAACAATAACAAACTTACATCTTCTCTTTTCTTAGACCTATCAAAAGCCTTTGATATGGTGAATCATACACTTCTTCTGCACACACTAAAATCTCTGGCCCTCCTCTTCCATAACCTGGTTTTCTTCCTATCTAGAAAACCGTCAGCAAGCTGTACTCTGGAAAAACTCATTATCTGCTCTCCTCCCTGTTTCTTTAGGAGTCCCTCAAGGATCTATCCTAGGCCCACTTCTATTTTCCATCTTTATTAACGACCTCCAATCTTCTATCCCTAATACTACCTGCATACAATATGCAGATGACTCCACCATTATTTGCACTGCTTCTTCTCAAACCGAACTCCAGATTCAAACTCAATCAGCCTTCTCAACTGTTGAACAGTGGTTCTCCAATCGCTGTCTACTCCTTAACCCAAAGAAAACTAAATTATTACTCTTTTCACCTACACGACTCTGTCAAACTTCTATCACAGCAACTGATAACACCATTATTTCTCCTGATTCTACAACTAAACTTCTCGGTGTTATTATCGATAATAATCTTAACTATGATTGTCAAATCAACAGTACAATAAAAGCAGTTAATAAAAAAATAGGGTCCCTGTACAGGATAAAGCCCTTCCTAACACCAGAAGCTAGGACAACCCTAGCCCAAACACATCTTATCTCTACCCTTCTGTATGCTTCCCCTATTTACACTAATCTATCTAAAAGTAACCTTAAGAAACTTACTACATCCTATCACAATATTGCCAGATTTGCCACCTCATCCCAATTCAGAACCCACCACTGTCTAAACCTAAAACAACTACACTGGCTGGAACTCCCTAACAAGCTCATTTTTCAACAACTTTTAATAGCACACAAAATTCTATACCAACCTTCTAAAACACCAGCTCTTAGCAACCTCTTGACTCCTATATTAACCTGAAACAACTATGTTCCTCTGATAAACTACTTGTTAATATTACTAGGACTATTAGTTCTGCAGGCAACTCCCTTTTTTCTAACTCAGTAGGTAAAATATGGAATAATCTTCCATCTGACATCTCTTCTTTGCCCACTCTTCCACTCTTCAAGAAACAACTATTAAGACATCTTAATAATTTCTGGCTTTGCTCTTGTACCAACCCAGATTAACTTGCTTGCACCTTACTCTATCATAAACCTTCCTTAGCCACTTGGACCCCCCCATCTACCTCAACTCTTCACTTGACAAAATATCCCTTTTCTTTGTAAATATTACTTGATTCACTCTAATAATTCCTACCTTCCTTCCTGTATTGTTAGTAGTTATCCTTTCTCTAAATCTCCTTCTAATATTAGCTTTTTTAGGTAAGTTAAGATCTATCATATAGGTGTTTACATATTATTTTTTATCCATTGTACAACTCATTTGTACTATTCATTATTTGTATTTGTATAATTGTTTTTCTACCTCTAGAGCTTTTCTCCTCAGGCCTCACATTCTAAGTTAGCTTTTTTAGTTCACTAAGATCTATAATAAATGTGACTACATTTTATTTTTCCCATTGCATAACACTTTTGTACTATGAATTAATTGTATTTTTAAAATTGTTTTTACCTCTGGAGCTTTTCTCCCCGGGCCTCCACTGAAAATGGACATTAATCCAGCTGGACTAGCCCGGTCAACAAATGTAAAATAAAATAAAATAAATAAAATTTTAGAATGCTATTAACAAAGTCTTCCAGATCTTTATCAATTTCTTCCCTCCAAACTTCCACAGGAATACCATCTGCTCCTGGAGACTTCCCACAGATTGATTATACATCACTCTGCTTTATATAAATTTTCATAAAATTTCCGAAATATCTCTAATACCTCTATAGGATCTCTGGTTATTTTTCTAGTAAGTCTCTTTAAGTTTGGTGAGAACTACTTTTTGTTACCTAAGTTGCTGCTCTAAAAGTTCTTGAGCTCTGGAGTTATTATCAAAAAATAGTTGCTTAACAGCAATCTTTCTAAACCCATGTATATTATTAAAATATTCCATTATTTTATGTTTAGCATTATGCACTTCCTCTTCTTGTTCTGCGAAAGTCCTCTTATTCTGCATTACTTTAACTTTGTCAGCCCATCTAAATAATTTGTTTTCATAACCATGTATCTCTCTCTCTCTCATTTCTACTGTATTTTAAACTCCATTTTCATTGTGTCCCACTCACTAGCTATTCTTTCTGAAATTTCCAGCACCCATTCGTTAAATTCCTCTCTCTTCAACAGGTAGGCAGGAAAGCATCAGTGTCTCATTTTTACATCATCAGTGCATGATCTGAAATGGTTTTCGGATGTGTAGAAGCTTTTAATTAAATATACATGTTCCTTGTGAAATATAATTTCTCTGGTCTAGTCCAGTTATTGTACCTTGGGGAATAATGTTTAAAGTCTGTCCGAGTTCCTACTACTAAATCTGCATCTTCTATACAAAATATTTTCATAAATTTATTCTTAAATCTAACCTCTTGTTATATGTTCCTTCTAAGTCCCCCTGATACATCTTCACTTTTGCAAAGTTCCAGTCCCCATCTGTAAGCAATATTCCTTGCTGAAGTATTTCTCCCAAAATTTTCTTAACTCCATAATAGCAATTTTTGGTGGAATATGAATGCATGCCGGTGTACTCCTCCTCCTTTGCCAGTAGCCCCTTACTACCACAATTATACCGTTGTCTTTTTAACCCTCTTCTATCCCTACTGGAGCCCTTCTAGTAATCCGTATTGTTACTGTCCTTTTCCTTTGTTCTTGGTATTCTGCTGAATATCCATTCTGAAGTCCTTTTTGTCAAATTCACATGCTAATTTCATTTGAACTGCATTTCCTGCAGCATTGCTATCTGTACACTGCATTTCTTAATATAATTTAGTACTGTTTTTTTCTGTATCTGCAAAGCCATTTACATTCCAAGTTCTGGATAGAATAGCCATTGTGATAAAAGCTATTGTTCCAACTTATTATACATGAAAGTTTTTTTGAATGTATACTTCCAAATTTTGTGTTAAATGCACACATTAATTTTTGAAATGTTGATCTTTTATACAGTTTATTTTCATCTCTGTTTGAACCCGTAACACATTTGTCAAGACTTTTTGCATTTGATGAAAACCCTCAAAAAACTAAATACATTTTCAGAAAATCTCCATCCCCTATAAACCTCTAACAAACACAAAACTATGTACATTTTTAGCAAATGCAGTTTAACCCTCCATAAATGGACAATTACTCCAAATTGACAGCTGCACCCACAGGCATAACTTAATCTAGAGTTAATGTTACCCATGCTAAGCTGCATGCTTATAGCCTGTGTTCCCACTTACACCAATTGCTGTCAGTCTGCCTGTTCTTTCCTTATCTCTGTTTCCTTCACAGATGTGATAACAGCTTTTATGATTTCAGAAAGCATTATTTTTTAGCCCTTAAATGTGCACTATCTATCTTTAAATAAAAACAAAATTATGCATTGTTCTTTTAAATACATTGAAATATTAAGGCTGCTGGGGAGGCTAATATATTGTATTAACTTTCCATAATGTTAAATTTTATTTTTCACTGAACTGCTTGTCATTTTACTTTTAAATGTTGCATTTCCCTCAGCAAAGAATGCTCAGAACTCAGATTCATTGCTTGCAGCAGCAGCCATTTTGTCTCCATGTTAAAGTAGCCAGCAGTGGAAAAAAATTATACCAACTTGCAGATGCTTGAAGGAATCTTTGTAAATTTCATTTGGAACAGAATGTATGGACTTCTTCTGGCTAACTGCCTTCAATAACAGAATTGTTTGTCAGAGAGCATTTGCTAATGAAAAAAAAAAAAACAAGCTACCATCTCTGCAGATGCAACAAGATTAACATTTTTCATGGCATTCATAATTTTGTTTTATTTTCCAAGCCTATTTGCTTACAAAAAACTTGCTCATAGCTTATGCCAAGGGCATTAATCTAGACACTCACCGTTGTAAAAAATGAGGGATATTTTCATTTACATATAAAATAATCAGAGTTTTACTCCCCAGCACCACCCCAGCAACCCTGATTACAGCATTTTATTAACTTAAACTTGCTTCTCTTCAACCTTTTTTCTCTTGTTTACACTGTAAAATCTATGTAGAATAGAAACCTCAGACTCTCCACGTTACAAAAATAATTTATTGGAAGAAAAGACAAACGGTGAGCGCTTTCGCGTATGCTCTGATACGCTTCTTCAGACAATATAAAACTAAAAACAGTCAGCATATTTATAGGGAGGCATAGCTTAATGAGTATAGTTTATAATTAATTAATTAGCTGATAATTCAATTAAAATAATCACTTTCTATGAAGGATTTAAAGCAACACAACAATAGAAGACACTGAATGTAGTGAGACATGTTTAAAAAGATCATTTTCTGTCAAAAGTTTTTAAAACAACACAGCAATAAAAGCATTGAATGTGATAAAGCATGCATAATTTTATGTCCATTTAAAATTATCTGAAACTCATTTAAATATGTGTCATTATCAATTGTAGCGTAATATACAGTATATAGTCCATCTTCATTCGTACCCTTTCTTACATCAAAAACTGTGGGGTGATAATTGTTTATATGTATCATAAATATTATAAACATAAATATATTAGATGTATAAATATTCAGATATTCAAACATTTAAAAACACGTTTTAATAATAAATAAATATACATAAAATAAAGTAGAGTAGATGGATGAATAAATAAGTAAATAAATAAAAATATAAATATAAATATATAAATAAATATATAAATCAAGTAATCATAAATGGACTAATAAATTCTGATGTCAAAAAAATTTTTTGAAATGACATTCTTATCTAGACATGCTTATTGATTTTATATATCATATATTATAATATCAAATGTAGATATAAACATTTCATAACCAACATATAAAATATTGTTATAAACTCATAGTTCATAATTCTGAAATTACCCTAAGCAATAAATTAATAATAGACTATTGTTTAAATAAGTTAGTCAAATGGTCAATAGGTATATTATAACTTATTTAGAAACCACAATTTTTGATAAGACACTAGAGAATAAAGTAATAATAATATAAAAATAGGCATCAATATACTAATATAAGAGTAAATATATGTATAAATAGATGATCATGTGGTTTGTAAACCTTAATAATATTAATATTGGAGTAATGTCAGAGTAGAAAATAAGAAATAAAAGATATGTGTTTTAAAGGTGTTTCAAAAACTACATTTGTTATGATATCGTCAATAGTTCATAGACCAATATGAATATATCAATAAATTAAATAAGATAAATAAGTATGTGATAAATAAGTAAATAAATAAGTAAATGTTTCATACATTAGATGTAATTAATAAAATTGTTTAAAAATTTTTTATTTGAAAGAATTTATTTAAAAATGCTGTATGTCACAAAAGTATATGATGTAATATATCACAAAAAAATGTGAAACATAGGCAATATAATTATCTCCGATTATTTAAAAAAGATCTTATTGTAATATAATTATTTAATCCTGGAGGATGGTGGCCTCTAAGTCTGAGGATCCATTTCAACTCATTTAGTTCTATTGAATTTGTATGATCACCACCTCTAGCATTAACTTCCACTATTTGTAATACTCTAAAAACAAAAGAGTGTGAGGGGTTGGATATAATATGTTTAGCTAGGGCGTTTAACTCATTCTTCTTTTTGATATCATATAAATGATTATATATTCTATTTCTCAGTTTCCTTTTTGTGAGGCCTATATAAAATGCGGGACAGCATTCACAAGTGGCCAAATAAATTAGGCCTGAAGTATCACAATTAGCCCTAAATCTTGGTTTGAAAACATAATTAAATTCTGGATGTGTGTAATCTTGTAGTTTAGTAATGAACTTGCAGTAGTTACAATGCTGACAAGGATGAGTCCCAGGAAAATGAATTAACTTTTCTGAATCATTATTGGTCAAACCAGATCTATCACATAATAAAGATTTCAAATTTTTATTACTCCTATAAATTATATGTGGGTTTCTGCCTACTACCTTTAATGTAGGTTCATCTATCAGTAGGACTTTCCAGTTATTGAGTAATATTTTCCTAATGTTCTGAAAGTCATTTGTGTAAGTTGTGATGAAAGATACTTTCTCCTTATAATTATAATTATCTCTTTTAAAAGCAGGGAAACAATTATCTTTTATATCATTAGGTTCTAAGTTATCTTGAGACAAAATACTATTCCTAACTTTCATTATTAAATCATAATCATAGCCTCTTTCTAGAAACATATCTACCATATTGTCTGCCTCTCTTGTTAAGTCCTCTTTATCAGTACAGATTTTACTTAATCTAGTAAATTGACTTCTTAATATTCCTTTAAAAATATGCCGCGGATGCATACTATAATATTTCAAAATTGTATTCCTCCAGCATTTTTTCTTATATAGTGTAGATGACAGTCTCCCATTCCTGATGTTTAAACTAACATCCAGGAAGTTTATTGATAAGTATGATGTTTCAAGTGAGAATCTAAGAAATGTACTTGTAGTTTCTAGGTATACTTTAAAGGAAAAGAAATCTTCCAAGGAGCCATCCCATATGATTAAGATGTCATCCACAAAACGCCTATAGACTAAGACTTTATTAAATAGGGCATGTTGAAAAACATGGTTTAATTCCCAGTGATGCATAACTAAATTTGCATATGTGTTTGTACAGGGGGTACCCATAGCCACACCACACGTCTGTAGGTACAGGTCACCCCCAAATGCAAACACATTATTGCTGAGAACCAGTTCTAATAGTTGACAAATTAGAATACTTTTATTCCCATCTATTGTTAAACTATGTTGTAACAATTCACGTATTGCTTCAATCCCTTCTTCATTGGGAATTGAAGTAAAAAGACTTTGTACGTCCATTGTAATAAGTAGATGTTTATCTTGTATGAATGTAAAATCAAGTGAATGTAAGTAGTCTAAAAGCTGGTAGGTGTCCTTGAGGATCGTAGGAATAGCATCAACTAGAGGTCTTAAAACATTTTCTAGGTAAATTGATATGTTCTCAGTGATCCATTTAGCTCCAGATACTATTGGACGCATAGGTGGTGGTTTAATTCCTTTGTGCATTTTTGGTAGCCCTTTAATGATAGGGACAACAGGAGTATCAATAGAGAAAAATTCATATAAACTACTGGGTATCTGGTAACACATAAGCAGATCATAGAGGTCTTCCTTAACTGTTTTAATTATTTCATCTAACTTAACTTGATTAATTAAAAGATATGTGGCATCAGCATTAAGCATTTCATTCATCAAACTATTGTAGTCAGCTGTATCAAACAAAGCTATGCCTCCCCCTTTATCTGCTGGTCTGAAGGTCAGAGAATAATCATGACTGAAATTTTTTAGTGACTTCATACAGTCACCTGACGTATTAAAATAAGCACATTTCTTTTTTCCATTGTAAAAATAGTGATAAAAATCAGTTTCACATAATTTAACAAAAGAATCTACATGATGAGGCATAATTTGGTACAAAAGAGCTTTTCTTTTTATAAGGAAAAGAATTAACAGCATTGTCAGAAGGTATCTTCGTTTCCTTTGAAAAGTGTAACTTCAAAGTGACAGAGCGAGCAAACAGGCGCAAATCTATTAAAACGTCTGATAATTTGCTCCCTTGTGAGGGAACAAAAGACAAACCATTGTTTAATAAGACAATGTCATTAATATTTAGAACATACCTAGACATATTAAAGTAAAGTGTCATTGTTGTTTCTGCCTTCTGGGCTGATACGCATTCATTTCGCCGGAGAATTTTCTTTTTCTGGATTCCCAGCTGTTCTTTCTTTCCTTCGAGAACGATGGTTTCCTGATGGGTAAGGGTAAAAAAGGTGTATTACTTTCTTTCTGGCGTTTACTGATAGCTCCGGTATCGTGCTGCAAAGGTCTAACTGCTTTGTTCGCTTCTTGATTAGGAAGCGGTGTAGAAATGAAAGCAGAGTTCGTAACGGAAGCAAAAGTTTCAGGTGGCGTGGTAAATGATTCAAGGGAAGTGTCTTTGCGAGAAGCAAGCAAAGGTTCTGATGTCATTGGACCAATAGGAATTGACGCTGTAAGTGTACGATCCAGCGGCGCTAAACTTGAAGTATGGTTTTCTCTCATGGAATAATTATCGGACCTCCTAGGCCAAACAAAGACACTGCCCGTAGAAAAGTCCCTGAAATCACGTTGAAGCTTCCTGAGTTTAGTTTGCTGAAGCTTCATAGCATAAGTGTTGACTTGACAGTATATATTCTCTAATTTCCGCAAACAGAAAGAATCAGGAAAATTGTCACGCAACTCAGTGTTGATGTCATTTACTTTAGATAGTAGCTCCTTTTCAAGTGGTTCGAAATAATCAATTATGAGCTGCATATATTTGTGGCTAGCTTCAATATTTATATCTTGCCATTTTTTAAGCAATATTGGGTGCGTATCTCCGTATGTAGGCATAACCAGGATACGCATCCCATGTGGAATAAGCTTGTAGTGTAGGCACGCCTCTAGATGTTTGCGTTGCCATATCATCCTCTGCAACTTATATAGATCATTTTCAAGCACTTTTACATTGGAATTAAAAAGTTCTAAATTGTCTATATTAACTTCCGTTGTGTTAGGAACTGGAACGTTCAAATCCAGAGCCAATAAAGGATTTGACTTACATGAAGTGATGGCAGTCCATTGCTGTTCATTGGTTAGTCTCCTCGGTTCTGGGTTATAGTCCAGTTCGACATCTGGGTTCGCCATAACGTGCGCTGTAGAGATCCCAAAGCAGCCAAAGCAAGTATAAAAATACAGACGGATCTCAGTCAGCTAAGGAGTCTGAAGTTAAATGGAACGATGAAAATGTAGAATAGAAACCTCAGACTCTCCACGTTACAAAAATAATTTATTGGAAGAAAAGACAAACGGTGAGCGCTTTTGCGTATGCTCTGATACGCTTCTTCAGACAATATAAAACTAAAAACAGTCAGCATATTTATAGGGAGGCATAGCTTAATGAGTATAGTTTATAATTAATTAATTAGCTGATAATTCAATTAAAATAATCACTTTCTATGAAGGATTTAAAGCAACACAACAATAGAAGACACTGAATGTAGTGAGGCATGTTTAAAAATAGAGACTGTAAAATCTATATTTCTAACAACTACATTTTTTTACTGTAATATTTAATATTTTACACATACAACTGTCACTGAAAAGACTACCCCCACATGTTTAAAATTTCCTTGACTGTACACTGTACAAAACTGCTTTACAATAAAGCATGCAGTTTATATTTAGTGACCTTCTAAACACTGAAGACATAATGTGGGGTATATGCTTTACAGTTCACCCACAGGTTTAACAAAATCAACAAAAGTCCAGTCTTGTCTCATTCACTTTTATCTACAAAGCCATATTTCATCAATGACATTGCTGCTTTATACGTTCACATTTATTCACCAATATCAGTGTTGCTAGTCTTCATCCAGATCATCTCCATCTCCCAACACTAGACGCTGGGTAAGGTCCAACATACTCCTGATTCTTCTAGACAATTCCTGTGTGATTTTTTTCTGTTTCTCAAGCATTTTTCTTTGGAACACTGGAAAAGGTTTCACTGGCAAAGTCTCTGTGAATTTTACTGCCAGAAGAATGAGAAGCAGAGTCACCTTCTGCTTGCTGGCTCACTTTTTGTTGGATAAACTGTACTTCCTCCTTAGTTTGTTCTGCATCAACAATGCCTCTGGTCCTACAGGAAAAACATACTTAGACAGCTGGAATCTCACACCTACCTCTCAACATTCCCTAATTGCTTCTCTTCTGCCTTGTGTGCAGTCAGTTTTCCACAAAGACTCTGTCTCCGATTTTAATATTTTTCCCCTCTGCAACAGTTTTGTCAGAATCAACCCTTTTTGTTATGATTGCATTTTTACTAATACATGCTGTGTTCTCATGGCCAGGTTTGAAGCATATGCTAGATGCACCCTTTGAATTAACAAACCTGCTGTGAAACACCAGGCTAGTTGCTTATTTGCGCGTTCATAAAATTTAATACAGTCTGTTCCTTCATGTTTCTTTGGTCCAGCATAAAATCTCAGGTTTTCCTGAGGCACTTTGTCTTCTAACGCTAGTACTTTTTTAAATATCTCTTTTGAGAAGCCTCATACTCGGACAGCTTTTTTCTTAATTTCACACACTGATTTTTATCAGTTCATCTGAATAGCTAGTTAAAGCTTCTACTATTTTCCAACTTTTTGCAATTTACATTGATATATTCCTTAAATGTTTCAGTTATTTTGATCACCTCTGAATACATTTGATATATATTTTTCCTGTAAATTACTGGAAGCCATCTCTTGAACCAAAGATGAAACTTGACTTATTTTTGCTGAACAGCAGGAGATTCCTTCCCAGACAGTATTTTCTCAATACCTTTTCTGGTAGACTTTCTTTCACATGTTCCAAATGTCTTCTTTGCTGGCATTCAAGCAGTATACTTACCAGCCAGTAAATGAACTTTACCCCAGAAACAGTTTAAATGACACTCCTTTTATCAGTTTCTGTTTTTACACTAGGAGAAAGTTTCTTTCCCCAAACAACCCTTTAATAGATACAAGACCAATAGTGGATGTACTGCCACTACCAGCAGTGGGTGACCTCTGATAGCCATTAAATAAGACTGTAAAAGCACACTATAAATATATATGATTGCATTCTACTGAACTGTATTTAATCTAGTAAATTGTTGTAGAAGACTGAAATATGGAGAAGTTAACATTAAATGAATTTGAGTTTGACACCTTATGTGTTTTGTGAAAGACTGAAGCAACTCAGACCACCATTTTTTAAATAAAAATTATGCAGTTTAATACATGTTAAGGAAAATAAAGGCAACTTCTTCTAAACTAAACAAAGTCTTGTGGTTTAAATGCAAAGTGAGTACCTGTAACTCAGTCTTGTACTGCTGGAAAATAATCTCTGTTAATAGCTTGATCTCTGGCAGGAACAATTTCCATCTTCTTCCTCTAAGGTCTTCCTTCACTGTAGTTGATTTTGTCTCACAAAGACACTGCTCTGGATACCCTGTACCTTTCCACAAAGGGCAAATGCTCTGCCTGAGCTTCTTTCAGTCTCCTTTTTTATACTACATTCAATAGCTCATTAAGCAATACTGCTCTTACTAATAGAACAAGATGTTGTTCTGATGTTAAAGTGACAGGTGCCCTTTAACAAAGCACTTACCTCATTTAAAGAATCATCACTTTTTTACAATTCATTCTTTATAAAACCACTATAAACATTATTTATAACTACTATTTACACATTTTGGTCACTTGGTAAGACCACCCACTTTGTGTTACATGTGTTATGAATAATATGTTAAAATATTAAATGGTCTTGCAAAATTCTTATGGTGACCCAGATGCACTGAGTTTGATTAGTGGCTTGAGCACCAGCTGGAGCTAGTGCAGAGGAAGAGAGGAGGGGTGAAGCATAGCCTGCTTGTCTCCCCTTTAAAGGGGAAAGGATGTTGGGGAGCATGCCTGGGGTATACTAAAGGTATTAACTGCACTTGGGGAATCAGAGCTATCTAGTAATCTGCAGGCTTATTGTACTTGAGTGAGTGAGAGATCCCTGCAGTGTGCATCCCCTGCATGGGCAGTCTACTGGACATACAGAGGGAGTTAAGACTTGTGTAGTGCTGATACCCATCAGTTATGATGATACCACTCTTGCAGTCTTGACTGTCACACTTATGGGAATGAATGTGCAAAGTGATGGTCGTATGTAATTAGGGAAGTTTATATTTCATTATCATCATCATCATCATCATCTCCCTTTTTCCCATTTTCTACACGAGTTTGGGGTGTCAAATTTTGCTACCTCTCACAATTCAATGTCACTCTCTTACCTTCTTTGACAGTCATGCTTGACTGTTGCAGGTCTTCTGTCAAGCAATTCATTCATCTGTCTGCTGGCTCTTCTTATTTCATCTATTCCCTTTCCTGTCTCTCCCAAATCTTCTTTACCAATTCATTTTCTGCTTTCCTTTATTTTAGTAATGAATGCTGCTGTTCATTTTTGGTGGCTTTTGGATTATTTAAAACATGCCTGACTGCATCACTTGGCTGGCTTTTTTGTATTGTGATGAGAATTGAGAGGAGTGCAACTTACTGCAAAAACCAAGTGTTCATTTTATATTACTGAAACTTAACAGGGTTGGAATATACAAAATATGAACTGGGTACTAGCTCACTAAACATTTATTTGTTAAATTGTATATCTTCCTTCCCTACCCTTTTCTATGTGAGTCTTACTATAACTGACCTATGCCGCAGCAAGTAGTACTTTAATGCTAATGCTAAATGCTTTTTTGCTCAGCCCTGCAACTCTGATCTTCTGTTCTTAGCTGTGCATCTCTGTTCTCAGCACAGCAGTAGCACTCAAAGGTTTTGCAAATAAAGAACTAAGATAGAAAAACAGAATCTTACATTGATAGAAACAGACTCAGCTTGTTCAAATCATAATGGTTACTCTCCCATATTATAAGTATCATGGGTCAGAGTCATAACCTTACAAATATTTAATGAGGTTAGCCATGCTACTCTGAGCTGCAGGGAGGGTCAGTGAATCCACGCCTCTGACAGTGAGACTCATTTTAAGATTTTTTTAACTGATACTAGGCTGGGGTGTAGCTTCAGGATAAGCTTGTAATTGTAACAACAAATTTGTTTTCTGACACTCCTATGATCTCTAAAGTACATACCACACACTACCACTATAGTGGTATAACTGACTATTGTTTCAGCAAGCCTTGTCCTGCTTTGAACAAGAGAACCTAAGCTGTCTGTACACTGTGCTTTTGTACATCTGAAACTGTTGATAGTTTGTTACATTGCTGTATAAAATCTACTTTATTTTAGATAACCTGTGAATAATGTGCAAAAATCTGTTCCAAGGTGAGGCACTGTTGTGGAGTTCTGATCTGCTAAACTCTAATTATTGTAAATTGTTGTATTTTGTGTATTATGATTGTATACACTTTTCTTCCCAGTTATCCAGTGAAAATGGGCAATGCACCATCAGATTATTGTGGTTACTAAACATAAATAGAGACATTACAAAAACTGGCATCGCTACTGGTGCAGAGGTTTTTATCCTGAATATGTCCCGTATGATCCAGGTTCAGTTAGCAGATTAGCTGCTAGAAGTTCATAAGTGTATAAACACTATTCAGGCCAAAAGGCCAACAAGTAACAGTGATTTTTTTGCATATAGCTTAGGCACATTATTACCCATCCAGTTGTCAAGCGATTTCTTAAACACAGCCAAACTACTCGATAAACTAATATTAATTGGTATATCCATAGTATAGCCATGTTTTAGTATAGAATGTATATTTAAGTTTAGATTTGCATATTTGAGCATTAAAATTCATATTAGTATTCTCAAGGCTCTATTTTTAGAAAAAAAATCTATATTAAATATAGCTGTTAAAACTGGGTCATGAAAAGTACTATATGTAGTTATTAATCTTCCTCGAATCCTTCTGTAGCAGATGGAATATAACTTTAAATGCCTACTTCTACTCTAAGTCAGTGTCCTTATTTGAAGCAATTCTTAGTAAATTTTCTCTGTACGTCTTCGAATATGTGTAATTATCCTTGATTGTACACAAAAAACACATTATTCAAAAATAGGGTCATATTTAAGATTTAAATACTGTAACAAGGCAATTCTCATTTCCTGTTGTAAGCGATATTAAAATACAAACCATTTTTTCATTCCTCTGGTGCAGACTGACTGCATGATTTGTAAAGGATAAGTTTGAAGCAATTAGAATACCTAAATCCTTATACTGATCTAGTTCCACAAATGGAGCTGATGATAAATGTATACAACTTTTGTTATTTTTTTTTTTAGAAAAGTGCATAACATTACATTTTCCAGTACTAAATTGTAATGTAATAGATGATCCCCAGTCATCTCGTGATTGCATGTATATATTCAAAGACTCGTAATATTTTCCATTTTGCAAAATGAAGCTTAGTTTTCAATCAGCATATTTACAAAGCAAAAAGTGTTTATTTTAAGGAATTGTGGCAAATTCCATATTAAAGAGTACAGTGTCCAAAAACATAGCCTTAAAGGACTCCTGTATTAAATGGGTAACGACTTACACAATATGTTTTTAAATTTGACACATTGTGTTCTATTTATTAGTCATTTCATTGTCTGTCATATAGGTTCATTGGAAAGTACTAGGCTAGCTGCCCTTGCAGGCCATTTTAAGCCTATTCATTTTTTCATTTTGTGCTCGAATTAACCTATCCCGTTTGGTTAGAGACTGGCCTTATCCATCTTATGATCAATAGTTATATATTAGCCCTAATGAGAAGAATTAGAATAATAGCATAGATAATTTGAGGGGACCCATGCATGGGATAAAGCATTTAGGAGCTGCCTGTGCCCATTAATAGTACAGGGGGAAGTCCTGGGGTTAATATTTCTCTTTCCCATCAATACATCCAAGTTATGCTTGAATATGTACAGGGGTGAACTTTGTTTTTATGTGGATAGGGAATCTGTTCCAGAGTAGTGGTATCTTTTGCGAGCTATACCTATCCCTCCAAACTGTTCTGCTTATGTAGCAGAAGAGGTTTAGATCCCTAGAAAGAGTATTTCTCATGCCATTTGACTTGCTGATGTGCAATAACTCAATCAGTATTGGGTTGGAGGATGCCTTGTATGCCATAAACAAGTCACCTCTTAACAGCCTGTAGGATACCAAGCCTAATGACAAGGCTTTGAGTTGGTCCATGTAGGACATGTTTAGGTCTTACATTAGAATCTTGAATCTCTTCAGGAAAAAGGAATACTTTTTTCTTTTAACAGAAACTGCCTTATAAGGGGAGCCTGTTGGTAGAGGGAAAGCAGTTTTGATGACTGCTTTTTCAGCAAAGTGTTTCACCGAAAGCACTTTCGCTAATGGTGGAGAATTCCCATCTCTAAAACTGTGCAACCTCAGAGTAGGTATATTCTTTCAATGAAATATTTTCGGAATTTCTGACTTCATGAGGCAGGGTTTTCATATATTGGCACGCACCCCTTATAAGAAGGCTCAATACCCTGAATAAGACCCTGAGCTACACCTAATGAACTACTCCTGTCCGGAGGTACTTGTGCCGGAGTAAACAATGTTGCATTTCCTATTTTTTTTTACAGGAAATTGGGGCAAACAGGTTTATTAATAACAGCAGCAGCTTCTTCAGGAGTGAGCACAACATTCTGACTGAAAGGAATCTTCCCTGCCCCTTCTCCCAAGACTGACAACAGTGTCTCTCCCTTGCCTGCTGAGGGGACCCAAAGAGTCACAGAAGACATGGCTAACTCCAGTCCATAGTGGCTGTAGGTGCTGCACCACAGGGATCTGTAGTGTTCTGAGGAAACAGCTTTGGCTACAGCAGAGTCACCCACTTACTGCTGTGGCAAATTGCTAGCCTGCTGTGGTGGCAAAGACTGGTTGCTTAACTTTTTCTTTTTGTGGCTGGAAGAAGGACCAACTGTGGGACCTACACTTTGTTCCATGGTCAAGCTGAAAATGGTGTATCTTTCCAAGAGAAACTAAGCAGTACAAGCTGGTAAAACTTAGAACCCTCCCATTCCGGTGTTTCCTTATGACTGAACAGACAAATTTGCAAAGTGCATTCATATTTGAGAGGGAAGGCCTTGTCCCACACTTTTGCTGCCTGTTTCCACCATAGCTGAACTCTCATGCATGACAGTAGTATGTGTGTTGTGTTCATCTCTAGCATACCACATCTCCAGCTGGAGGTATCAGCCTTTTTTACCACTCTCCGAAAGCTTCATAAGTCTTAGATGCCACCTGTGTGGTAACCTAATATGAGTGTCCCATACCTTGTAACACTTTCTAATTGAATTTATTATTTCCCACATTTCTTCACAGAGATTGTCTGTGAAAGCAGTACCTTCTCTAGATGTCCAGATATGCCTGAACTGGATCTTGCTAGCCTTGCTTTGCGTTAAATTTAAGTGTTGGTATATTAAGCAGGCCTTTCTGAATGTTTCCATGAGTCCCAGTATGCTGCTCTGCCTCCTACTTTATCCTGCTTCCACAGTTCCTTGTATATAGAAAGCAGCCAGCATCTCTGCAACTATAAGGTGCCTCCTTTATAATGGGAAGAGTACTTTCCCCTTCATTGAACTCCTCTATCTGAAGTTGTTAATCTTCTTCCTATTCATCACTGATGGGTTTGGTTCCGAGCCCTCGGAACCGAGTCGGCCTAATATCAAGCAAGCATACACCAAAAACTCTCGAGCTAAGCTGCTACCCACAATGCCCTTCTTCCAGTTACTTCAGATTTCATTTGACGCACAGTCATATAGCAGCGTTTCACCGAGCTCTCTAGCTAAGTATTGGATTTTTCAATTTTTGCAGTATTTTGTAAGTTTTTCTCTCAAAACTCCTATATTTCTTGTTTCCTTAACTAGCTCTACTCACGGGCATTCTCTTTCTTACCATTGTTGGTAAATGCCCTTCCTTACCCTTGTGGTATTCTTAATACCATTGTTGGTATTTTCTTCTCTTTTCTTTCCTCCTCAGTACCTCTTTTTGGATTAGTTACTTGCTTTTTTGGTATGTCTGAAAAGAAAGGGACTTCAGGGTTTAAACATTGCTCTTCCTGCAATGATAAACTCCCCAACAGTGATCTACATGAGGAATGTTTTTATTGTCTGGGGGGGGGGTTCCACACCTGTCTGTGAAACCTCCCTGTCAAATTTGTATTAGTTTCAGTCAGCGGACGCTGAATGAAAGAAAGAATAAACTTATTCTGAAAGGCCTGCTTCCTTCTCCATTTTCTGAGGCTATTTCTGTGTCGGACGTCTCAACCCCTTCATCTGCGGACAAAAAACATCCTCATTTGGACCCTTCTTCACTGGCTGGTGAGAAGGGCAAGCTTCATAAGCACAAGGCCCATAAAACTTCCACGGGGCACAAGACTGCCTCCTCGGTTCTGATAACCTCGGCTCTGAGCTCTGCTCCACTGTTTTTTTCTGATATTGTGATGACGTCCACATCGGCGCCACCCTCGGCACCGACTACTGCTACAGTTCCAACTGTGGTTTCGGACCCTACCTTATTGCCTGCCATTAGTTCAGCACCATCGTCCCCTATTTCCGTTCTGAGATTGGTGCCGACAACTCCATCGGTGCCGATAATGACCTCCACCCCAGCTCTCACATCGGCTCCGAGCCCTTTTTTGGCACTGATAGTTCCCCTTTTGCCTGTCTCGAAACTGGAATCCTTGGTGCCAACTTTTACTTTTTGGACCGACCTGACTCCCCCTCAGGAGTGTCGGTAAAGTCCACCAGGAGCCTATCCAAATCGGATGTAGTGCGCCTGTTTGATCAGCTGCTGACAGCCAGGGAGATTACAAATTTTCCTCGAACCCACCCCACTCCGGGCTTTGGGTCCATTGCCCCTGCAACTCCAACTTATTCTCCTCCCTTGGACCCTTCGGTTCTGAGACTCATAGCGCCGATGTCTGCGGGAGGAATCCTCTCCTTGGTGCTGACAGTGACCTTCTCCGAGGCTACGAGGCCCCTTTGGGTTTCAATTCCTTTGAAACCATCCCTTCCTCAATCTCATGCTTGTGGGGTAGAACCCTCAGCTGTGGGAATGGTTCCGGTTGTTTCATTGGCTCCGGCTTTGGGGTGACTCCTGCCCCGGTTTTGCTTGAGGCTCTGTCCCCGGGAGCGGGGTGTGACCCCGGTTCCGAGATTGTCTTCCTCAGTTCCGGGCTCCCATTCTTCTTTGGGCGGGCTTGCCTTCCGGGTGATGGAGAGGGTGATTGCTTCGGGAAGCGCTCCTCCTACGTTAGACCTTCCCCCTGCTCCTTCTGAGCTGCAGCTGTCACAGGCCACCCCCCCAGGACACCGAAAGCGCAAGCCTCAGGAAACCCCTGTGCAGGGTAACCTCCTTTCTGAGTCCTCTTCAAATGCTCCCACTGAAGATCCTCCTTGGAAATAGACATGTAAGAGGAAACACATGGACTCCCCGGAGGAGTCCCTCACTGAAGATATGGATTATGATGATGGGGAGGGGTCCCCATGGTCACTCCCTGATGATGCCTCCTTTGGAGACATCCCGGAAATTTTGAGGCAGAGGGATGACTGGAAGCCCTCCAACCCTTCCTCGGAGGAATCTGTATTCCTGCAGGCCTTCCGCTCTCGGCCCTCTACTTCTTGGATGACCCCCCCACCGATGACCTCGTCATGCTCATCGTGCAGCGGGCATGGAAGAACCCTGATACCATTGAGGCCATTCCCCGGAGACCAGACAAGATACTCCCCCCTTCAGAGGAACAGCCCCATTGGTTGAGAGGCTTACCAGTAGACGCTATGGTGGTGGTGGTGGCTGCCACAAAAAAGGACCTTGCGGAGGAAAGTCCTGCTGTCCACCCACCCAACAGAGAGTCCCGGGCGGTGGACAGATTAGGGAAGCGAGTTTTTGCTTCAGCGACCTTTGCTGTTAAGTCTTTGTATTACTTGGCACATTTTACGAGGCTCCAAAGAGATCTCATGTCTGAACTCTGTGGGACCATCGCTGGTCAAGTTTCGGATGGGGCACACGATAAAGTTGCTTCCCAACTTGCTACCCTAGAGTCAATTTCCAACTCGTCCATGAGGTTGCTGTCCCACGCAACCAAAGGGGCGGCTAGACCTGCGGGTGCATGTGTAGTTATGAGATGCCACGTCTGGATGTGCATTTGTGACCTTGCGGACTCTTTCAAGTCTTCCTTTTTAAACGCCCCTATCAAACCGTCTGCTTTGTTTGGTTTTAAAGTGAAGGACACATTAGTCAGGTGCGAGCAGGATGGAAAAACCTTGTCTGCTATTGGCCTACATTATTCCAAGCCTCAGCGCTCTTTCTCCAGGAACCAGAGGCGTGGAAAGATATGGCACAAAAGATCTCAAGGCCCTTACTGTAGTGCATGTAGTGAGGACTTCCCCAGAGGCAGAGGGGGTTCCAATAATGGAAGACACCCCTTTAGGGGCAGAGGGGATCCTCAAAATCAGGGCTTCAGGGATTCTTTCTCCGGACAGCCTTATCAGCGCTCCTGAAGTGCTGCCCGATTGCTTTCCTCTGGAAGCAGTCGGGGCTCGTTTCTCTCTGCACCAAGCTACCTGGCGCTCTATTACAAATGATCGGTGGGTGCAGAGAATAATTTCCAGAGGTTATTACATTCCCCTAATCTTACCCAAGGCCTCCGAAATACCTTCCCAATGTTCTACCCAGTCAAAGGGAAGAGGCAGCTTCAGAAATAAGAAAGCTGTGTCAAAAACGAGTCATCCAACAAGTCCCCCCAGACCAGTGCGGATCCGTTTTTTACTCAAGATTCTTTTTGGTGCCAAAATTGACCAGGGACTGGAGGCCCATTTTGGATCTCAGCCATCTAAACAAATCAGTAGTTCAGACCAAGTTCCGCATGGTCACGATTCAATCCATTCTCCCATTTCTTAGGGAGGGTGTGTGGATGTTCTCGATAGACTTCCGGGATGCATATTACCACATCAAAATGGACAAACGCTCCAGGAGTCTCCTTCACTTCCGGCTGGGAGCCAGTCATTACCGATTCAGAGCCCTGCCATTCGGTCTCTCGAAGGCCCCCAGAGTGTTCACAAAATGCCTAGCAGTTATGACAGCTCATCTGAGACTTCAGGGATTCCAGGTGTTTCCATATCTAGACAATTGGCTCCTCTCCGTCCCCACCAAGCGCCTACTGGTCAGGGCCCTCCGCTACACCCAAGCACTGGCAGAGTTCCTAGACATCACAATTCACTGGGAAAAATCCAACCTTCATCCCACACAACAATTGGAATTTATAGGAGCGATATTCAACTCTCAAACCAGCCAAGTCTCTCTTCCTCCTCACAGACTTCTGAGATTACGGTTACAAGTACAAGTGATACTCTGTTGAAGGAAGGTGTCTGCAAGGGAAGTGCTTCAGGCTCTGGGGTCTATGGCGGCAGCCATTCCAATTGCCCCCCTAGCATGATTGCATACGAGAATACTACAATGGCTCCTTTTGTCCCAGTGGATATCCATTCTCCACCCCCTGAACGCACAGATCCTCATCTCCAACTCCTGCAAGCAAGATCTCCTCTGGTGGATGAGAACAGATGAAAATCTTTGGTGTCGCCCCTTCCAGACTTCCCAACCCAATGCCATGGTGACCACGGACACTTCCCTGATAGGGTGTGGGGGTCACTTCCAGGGAAAGACAGTCCAAGGCACGTGGTCCATCCTAGAGGTCAACTTGCATATCAATGTCCTGAAGTTAAGAGCGGTGCTGTTAGCGTTGCAGGCACTTCAACCGCTCCTTCCATCAGGAACAGTTGCTATCCAGTCAGACAATATGTTGGTCGTCTGGTAGATAAACAAACAGGAAGGGACCAAATCCTACCCCCATGTCATGAGGCAATGAGAATTTGGCATTGGGAGATTGCTTCCAACCGCTTTTTAATCACAATGCATATCCCAGGGAGCTCCAATGTGATTGCGGACAGACTAAGCAGATGCATCCTCCGTCCTCACGAGTGGACTCTCAACCTGATCGTGATGGCAGAAATCTTCAGCCATTGGGGCCAGCCTTGTTGCGATCTTTTCGTCTCCCTCTCAAAAAAAAATGCAGTGACTATTTTGTCCTCTTTCCCCCACACGGGGAGTCACCAAGAGATGCTTTGACTCACGACTGGCCCACAAGTCTCCTCTGTGCTTATCCTCTGATACCTCTGATACCCTTATTTCTAAGGAAAGTTATTCAGTTGAGAAGCAAGGTGATCCTCATTGCCCCTTTCTGGCCTCGTCAAGTGTGGTTTCCCTTCCTCCGACCTCACCTGTTACAACCCCTTTGGATCCTGGACACTCGTCAGGACCTAATATCTCACCCACAATGGCTGACTCCCCCAATTCTATCCACCCTTAAGCTGACAGCTTGGTTTCTCCACTTCCATTAGTCGCCAGGCAGGAAATCCTCTCCTCTTCTGTCCGGGATATTATTCTGGCCTCCCACAAATCATCCACCAGAAAACTTTACAGAGATAAGTGGAAATGATTCGCTTTCTGGTTGAATAATCAGATGCTAGACCCCTTTTCAACTCGTACAGCCACCATTCTTCACTATCTCTCTGAGTTGTTTAACAATGGGGCATCAGCCTCTACTATTTTGAGTCCATTTAGCAGCTATTTCCAATTTCCATAACGGTTCAGATGGAGTCCCTCTTATCTCCACCCGACTCTGCAAGACCTTTCTCAAGGGAGTTTTCCATAGTAGACCTCCTATCAGGCAGCATGTAGAGACATGGAATCTCTCCCGGGTTCTCCAGTGTCTCTCTCTCTCTACCGTCCTTTGAGCCTGCCACGACATGTAATCTAACATTCCTGTCATGGAAGTCTTTGTTTTTGGTAGCGGTCACATCAGCCAGACAGATATCTGAGTTACAAGCCTTATGCATCAAGAGCCCGTATCTAATCTTCCATAAGGACAGAGTATCCCTTCATACTAACCCATCTTTTCTCCCCAAAGTGGTTTCTGACTTCTCTATTAACCAGTCCATTGAGCTCCCTGTATTTTTCCCAAACTACTCAAATGAAGGGGAATATTGCCTTCATTCACTGGATGTACATACACAACTACGTTTCTATCTAGACAGGACTAAGTCCTTTTGCAAGTCGGACCCACTTTTCATTTCCTTTTCTGGTCCTAGATTGGGATGTGCTGTTTCAAAAGTTACTTTATCAAAATGGCTCAGAGATTGCATTACCTTTACATATTCCCTTACGAATTAATCCAAACCTGATCAAATAAAAGCTTATTCAACTAGGGCCATCGGAACTTCAGTTGCCTTCCATTCCAGGGCTTCCATGGATGACATTTGTGCAGCAGCCATTTGGGCTAAACCCCATACCTTCATCAAGCATTACAAATTGGATCTGGTCTCCAGGGGAAGAGCAGCCTTTGGCTCAATGGTTCTCAGGAATGTTCTTCCACAAGGTCCACCCAGGTTCTCCAAGTAGCTTGGGATTCTGTCCCATCAGTGATGAATAGGAAGAAGATTAACAACTTCAGATAAAGAAGTTATGTCTTACCATAACGTTCCATCTGAGTTGTTGATCTTTTTCCAGTCATCACACCCTCCCACCGTCCCCCACCAAAGGCTCCTGGCGGATCATCTGGGTCCTTGAGGTGTTTCAGGGTTTCTGCGCAGAGATGGCCTCTGTCTTTCTGTTTCTTCTGTATGTTGCATGCAAACTCGATCTGAGGTAACTGGGAGAAGGGCATTGTGGGTAGCAGCTTAGCTCGAGAGTTTTTGGTGTACGCTAGCTTGGTATTAGACCAACTCGGTTCCGAGGGCTTGGAACCGAACCCATCAGTGATGACTGGAAGAAGATCAACAACTCAGATGGAATATTATGGTAAGATATAACTTCTTTTTTCTGTTACTTTCCCATCTGAAAGAAGTTTTGCTGCAGTTATTGAAGATATCTAGTGGCAAACTGTTTTATTCCTTTGAATAATATTTTCTAAAGAGTGAACCTTGATGTGTATAGCATCTCTCAACAAAATAAAATAGTGTGTGTTCCAGGCACCTTTAGAAGAATGATGGAGAGCACACAGAACACAGGAAAACAAAAGCAGTCCCTGGAGTCCTTAAAAGGACAGCAATGTGCATGATATAGTGTCTGTATTCTCCACAGTCTTGCAAAAGGAATCAAGACAAGTTGTTAATTCTGCTGCTTGTACCCACAGTTTAAGGTGCATCAAGCTTCTCAGTGGCAGAATAGCCTAATACTAACTTATCCATCCCGAAGGGAGGAAGTTGGAAGAGTCCCATCTCAAAACTACCACTATAGTGCAGCTGTTGTATCTAAGAAACTCTGGGGGAGGGGGGATAAAGCAACCTTACCAAGTAGTACATGAAACTGTAATGAGGGCACCACTTATAATGAAGCAGCATTATGAGTCTTGTACTTTGTCTTCCAGACAATAGTGGTAGGAGAGAGGTGTATGTAGCATAAAGACTCTGATGGTGTTGAGAATGATGCTGCACTTTAGACAGAGATCTCTTCCTGAATATTCCCAGCCAGATGGCCCCAAGTCAGGTGGGAAAGCTAGTAACTTTGGAATCAGGACAGCAGGGAACATGAGCTGCATGCCGAACAGAAGGGCAGACAATCAGATGTACTTAAAGAATGCATATTAATGCTTAATAGAAGCTGCACCAGTACTTGAACAGGATGGCAGAGGCCTGTTGAAGCTGGACTGGTGACGTAGAGTGAATGAACCCTGACTAAAGCTCAAGAAACCCAAGTTCAGTTAGTGGCTGGGGCTGCATGATGGTGCAGTCAGGCGTGGATGGGCATGCCCATGCAGGGGGGCTCATGCTGGATGGCCAGCTTTCACTACTAAAGACTGGAAAACCCACCATTTGATGGCTTATGTTGGATGGGAGGGCATCCTTTTGATGTCAATCATTTGTGGAAGTGAGGGGTGGTGCACCACTGGTACCCACTGCACTTTCCACCCATAGGTTGTTGTTGGGTGAGAATTGGAGGTGGGGCCTAAAGGGATAAAAACACAATTCATCCCTGACGGCTGCCTTAATAATAGGCCCTCCCAGTTAACCTCAACCCCAGTGATGGGGGAACAAATATGCTGAATGGGCAGGAAGAGGGGGCATAATTGACAAGTAGTGGGGACAGTGTCCCACTCCCCAAAAAGAGACCTGCAGTGTGTGCTTCTAGTTCACAGAAAAGAATTGCTATGGTGAAAAGCTTGGCTTTACCATATGCAGTGCTGTAGAGCTGCCTACTTTTACAGCTCATGGTTTTGAAACTGTTTCTACTAGAATACAGTGAGATACAAGCTGATTACACTCAGTAACCCCTGCGTTTTCTTCTTTTTGTAAGTGAATGTTGTCATTTTTAGGGTCTCTATTAGATCACCGAACGCTTAAAAAAGCGAACGGTGATTGATCAACCCTATGTAAGCAAAAGCTTAAAATATCGAAGCAACAGAAACCCAATTTTTTTCCTAGGGAAAGAATTTGGTTGTTCGTTTCTGTTGCTTCAGTATTTTCAGTGCTGTGGTGGAAAGTTACGGGTCGGGTTCAGGCAAGTGTGTGATTGTGTAGATGTGAGTGTTAGGGTGGGTTAGGTGAGTTAGGGTTAGGGCGCGGGTTAGGTATGTGTGCGATTGTGTGGATGTGAGGGTTAGGGCGGGTTAGGTGAGTTAGGGTTAGGGAGCGGGTGAGATGAGTGTGCGATAGTGACGGACCTTAGGGTTAGGGTTTGGGTTAAGGTAAGTGGATAGTTAGTGGTGTGTATAGTTTAGTGTAGGGTTAGGTGTCAGATTTTAGGTGTATGTGTGTGGATTGCTGTTTGTTTGGTGTGCTTGTGTTGTGTGCATGTGTTCTGGATCAGCATTTTTTTTCCCTAGGAAAAAAATCGCTGTTCTGACAATTCGAGATTGTAAGCTTTCACTTACATAGGGTCAATTAATCACTGTTCGCTTTTTTAAGCGTTCGGTGATATAATATAGACCCCATTTTTAGATTTGCAACAACTACTACTACTGGCTAAATAGCTATTCTTCTGAGTCTGGACCAATATTTTCATTATGCAAGACCAGACCCTCTTCATAAAGAGATGCTACTCTACATTTCATACAAACATTTTAAAGCAAATTTCAAACAAATACAGAGATCAGAAAATTTCACAAATCTAGAAGTGAAGAAACCGAATTTGCCATTAGATAAGAACTGCATTGCCAACTTAGTCTGTCCATTCCCCAGTCTTAGGGATAAGCTGCAGTTTCTTGCCTACTGATATCCTACTTTTCCTTAGATTCCGTTAAAATTGCTATAGCATCTGTTGCATGTATTCCTTAGTCCATCACTTCTTGCATCACATATTCCTTAAGAAAGCTGTTTCTTGATTCAGTTAAGTGTTCTGTGTCTTTAAAGTGCGAGTAAAAGTATCTGTAATTTTTCATCAGGGCATCATTATTTATTGAGATACTGTCCTTCCTTTCAAGAGTGATGGCCTGACAGCTTTGTACAAATATACTCCTGCACTTTATACAAGTGCCTACCCCTGAAACATACAGTCATAAGGAATGCTGTTAATTTCTCTTGGAAAAAATCAACAATTTTGCAATTTATTTTTCTGTTATACTTGGAAATTAAGTGTACAGATAGTGAAGCTGATTTTTTTAAAATAAATTTAAATTAAGACTGACAACAATGCTGTTATCATAGTCCTGGAGCTTTAGAAATAGCAAGGTTGCTGTAAGAGCCATGGTATGCTCATTCATTTTTCAGCAGGTCACGGTAACTTAAAAGAACACAAATTCAATACAAAACCTGGATCAGTATAAGAAGAGCTAATGTATGCATGACTACCAAAAAGAGTGGGGGTATAGATCTTTAGATCTCATTTTTGACAGCATGCATGAATTTTTCATACTGAAGAAAGCTCATCAGTAGGACAAGCACTCATAAAAAAGGGTTTTGAGAGTTTTTTCAATTTAAAGTAATATAATAATTTTGACACTTGAAAATAACAAAAAGGAAAGATTTGCTGTCACCAGAATGATGCATCACAATTTGAATGACTATATTTTCTCCAAGATAATCTGTGTTATCTTCGTATGCGTAATGTTTGTCGTTAAGAAATGACCACAGGGAAGAATTATGTTTAAATGTCAAGACATGCTGACAGCTGAAAATGAGTAATAAGGGCATAAATCAGACTTAGGCAAAAGTTAAAAATCTTATGGGGACTACAGAAGGCATTATTTAATGGTGTAAGTCATGCAAACAAACTGTTCCTTTGATACAGGTTTCCAATTATGTGGCTGTATTTGCGCTATTACAATAATTAAAGACTATGAACTAAAAGGCAAGAGGTGAAAAGCATTTTAAACCAATAAATCTATGAAACTTCACATATAATTCAGGGAATGAATGTAAATGCTCAGACAATAAGCTTCTTTCTCACTAGACAGATTTAAATTTCACCCATGGGAAGTGTCCTCAATTGCCTCTAGCTGCTGTTTTCATCTACATGAGAAAAACAGGCTGTCAAGTAGATAATTCACATTATCTTAATTTATATCAAAAGTACTTTTTAACAAACAAACTGCATGTCTGACGATGAAGGCAAGAAAACATAAGTTTGCAGCTGGCATAAAATTATTATAAAAGCCAAGCTGTGAAATGTCAAAAATGAGTCTCAGTTTGACAAACTAAAAATAATCAGAGAGATTATTTACATCATTTCTGCAGTAATCAATATAACAAAGATAAAGGGTCATTTTTTTTTTTGTTGATCACATGTTTAAAGCTTAATACCAAACCACTATCAGGTATCAGATGTTGAGAAGAATGTTAGTAATCTGCCAAGCAAGGAAATGAGAATATATATTCAGGGCCAGCTCGTGGCCAAATGGGGCCCTAGGCAGGGTAAGGGACGAGCCCCCCCCCAACCATTCCAGTACCCCACTACTTGGTGTCTCTTCCCAGTTACCATAAGCAGTGTTCAAACCTAATAGCGTGCATACTACTTTTTTTAATTTGACAATGCTTCCAGATATTTAAAGCCTTTATTTCAAAATTTATAGCACAAACACTGATGGCTTTTTGCTAAAGAAAACAAAACAAAATAGCCTCACATTGAAAACAGACTTAGCATGAGCAACAGTAAACTTCTCTTCCCTTGAAACTTGCATTAATTGAAAATGCATCTGGACACTGGCAAATAACGTGTACATTTATATCCACAGGTACCCCCCCCAAATGCAACAATTCAAGCTTCATTGTTGACTATATCATTCTCACTTATTTCAAATTTCACACACACGCAAGCCCTGTAAAACCAGATTGACTGTTTAAAATGGCCAGATGATAAGAGCATAAGGTACTTTCATCCACAGAGAGTGTTCAACCCCCCGAGCATTTATAACCACTGTGTTGTGTACTGTCATTATTGTGGTGAAGAAGTAAATTATATGTATTTATTGATGGTGTTGGATGAACTATATGAAACTGTACGAAGCTTACTAGCATCATACTATAATAATCAATCATGTGTAGCACATTTTAAATAGCTTATTTACAAGAGCATTAGAAATATTAACCACATGATAACAGCATCCATCCATCCATACCCTCTTTTTTCCATTTTTGGACATGGGGTTTGGGTGTCACTTCAACAGTTGCAATCATGTAGAGCCAAGGTTCACTCTGCTGGGTCACTAGCCCTGCAGCGACTGTTCTTCCATGCCACACACTTGCATGCACAGTCACACCTATCGCCAGTTAAGCATGACCACTCCACTTACTGCATGTCTTTGGAATGTTGGAGGAAACTGTAGCACCTGAAGGAAACCCACGTGAACACAGGGGGAACGTGTAGACTCTGCACAGAAGGTACAGAGAATCAAACTGAGGAACCTCTTGGTGAGAGGCAACAACACTGTCCACTGCACCACTGTGATGCCCAGTGTATGCTAAGCAGTGATAACACATGCTAAGTCAATATGTACAATCTTTGCAGAAATAAGTCATCTAAATAATTCCACATTAAAAAGAATGGTTACTAATGCAGAGGCTGCTGCTGGCAAACAACTTTGCATTTAAATGTTTTATCTATAAATGCAGTGCCTGCTGCCCTTGAAGAATAAACTGCCTGTGCTGCATTAAAAAATAGTGCTGGTGGTATTGCCATAACAGTTCCTAAACTAGAGCAGCTATGCAATAGAGAATATCTGGCAAACAACATCAGCAGGTTCATAGTTACTAGGCATGTAGTCTTGGAGATCATTAATGAGCCTAGCACAGATTCCCAGTTGCTCCAAAGCAATGTCTGGTTAAACCACTTGCTCAATGTCACACAGGAAGTAAATGAAGAGAAAAAGATTCCAACCCTGCAACCTTGCAACAGGAAGCAGCTTATTAATGAGTTGGAGCTCTAGGAGCTCTAGTCCTCTCTGCTAACTGCCAGACTAACAGTTTTTAACTAAATGCAGAAATCCTTTACAGTCCAATCTTATAGTGAAGACTGTACCACAATAACATGCAACAGTGACTCTATAAGAGATACCGAAGAACAGACAGTTCTGATCAATAATCCAGACTGTATGACCTGATAAATGTAAAACCCTTTGCTTTTGCTGGAGGCTCTAAAGAAGATGCTGCAAAAATATATTCCTAAAATGCAACATATTTAGACTATTAATGAATTTATTCCTTCTTTAGTATAATGAATAAAGGAAAACAATTAGAAACAATATACGTGCTGTAGTAGTAGGCTTTGTTCAACAACCCACAAGTCATATACAAATTGGAAATATTACTGCATATAGTATACTGTTTTCTTATTTTGGTGGGGGGGCTGCATGCTTGCAGGGCACCTACATTTCATTTGTGACCTCCTAATATCTTCTCTGTCAGACTAGCAGACTGCACTAAATCACTTAAAGTTAACAGAACAACACATTTTGCATCAACATGCATTTCATGTACAAGATGAAATTGGGTCTGGCATTTGGATTAAGGCTCTTACCTAAAGTGGAAAGTTTGACTCTGACAAGCCCCATAACTAAGTGAGGCATTACTTACACACACACCCCTGCCTAAGTAAATTAAAATGGATTTGTACCTCCTCTTAGAAAACAAAATGCAATGCTGGCCATACCTCTTGATAATACCCGCAAATGTAAAATGCTGCCAAAGTCCAGTTCTCTAGCTGTTAACTTTGAAAACCTACTGCTTTTGCAGCACTCTAGTTTCACTCCACACCATCTGTGCAAGCTTGCTCCTGCTTCATTGGATGAAAGCAAGAAACATCAGGATGTAGATGTGGGCAAAGCAGGAAAACTTTTTTTTTCTCCAGATTTTAAAGTGACAGTATGCTGTCACAGGAAAATATTTCATTTTTTTTTAGTCCTTAAAGGAGCAATATGCAATCACTCAACAATGTGTAAGGAAACTTTTTTTTTTTTTTTGGCTGTTGTGGCGGGGCCCCGCACCATCATGGGGACACAGACAGATGCTTAGGATGCCTTACATTGCATCTGGGCCTGTATACATTAATACGGGGAGTGTTTGGCTGTATTACATATGTAGCAGTTAATGTGGTTAAAGTAATGCTGGGGTGATTATTTTACCATTCGCATGTGGATAACTTAGGGATCACCCACTGGTTGAATGATTTAATTATGAGGGTGAAGCTTGAGTGATCACACAAAGCCAACCATGGATAAATCCTGGATTACCCATAACTGCCTATGAGTTATTGCTGTTATACAATGATATTTATTTTAAAAAGAAACTTCGTAACCTTTTTAAAATGTCATTTTACAAAGATACTTTGTGCTCCATCTCTTCTCACAAATGTGAGATGGGTTAGTGAGATACTATGCATATGCTTTCCGTCTACATGCCAATGGTGAGTAAATCCTGCAGGCATGGTACATTGACTTAAAGCACTTGTTGATGCTCATTAAAGGGAGTTACAAGTGCACATGTATGTAGCTGGTTTCTTTTTAAGTTTTATTTTGCTCTGAAGAGCAGTGATACATTGTGTGGGAAGGTGGAATTTTCTGTTGGTTGACAGGTAAAAATGATGACTGTAGCTTCAGTTTTGTAGATATAGATATATATATATACACACACACACACACATGTATATATATATATATATATATATATATATATATATATATATATATATATGTAATATATGTATTATATATATATATATATATATATATATATATATATATATATATATTATATATGTATGCATGTGTGTGTGTGTATATGTGTGTGTATATATATATATATATATATATATATATATATATATATATATATATATACACACACACACACACACACATATATATATATTTTTATATATATATATATATATATATATATATTATATATATATATATATATATATATATATATATATATATATATATATATATATATATATATATATATATATATATATATATATATATATATATATATATTTATATGTGTGTGTGTCTGTGTGTGTGTATATATGACCAGAATGATTTCTGTTTAATTTCAGTATGTGGCCAGACTTTTTTCCATTAGTAATGCTCAGTTTATCAGGGGCATGCTTATTGTTCTGTCCAACCACTGTGCACATCTTTATTGTATGTTCAGTTAAATAAATATTAGTTTTTCTGTTAATGATATAGATTCATAGATAAGTACTAGACTACATGCCCTTGTGGGCCATTTTAAGCCTGGCCAATTTCCCTAAAGATTAGAGTCAAACTGTGTACCCTGTATCTTTCAGGTAAACATCTTAACCATTATGCTATTTTCTCCCCCCTTTAATGTTCATAGGTAAGTACTAGGCTAGGTGCCCTTGTGAACCATTTTAAGCCTAGCCAATTTCCCTTCGTGAGAATCAAACCTTGTACTAATTGTTTTTGAGTAAGCTCCTTAACCATAATGCCAATCCTAAGACTATTTTGAATTCAGGATGTCAGTCATTACATTACATAGTTTTGCCCTGAAGTTATTCTCAGCACTGATGATCTGGTAGGTAGCAGGAAGCCAAAATGGGAGTGTCTGTCACATGGAAACATTATAGCACATGTTGGCATGATCACCCAAGTCATGTGACTACCATTCTCACAAAGTGCAGCGCAAGAAGAAATTAAAAAGTTACCTTATTAACATTTGCACAGAGTACAATGGATGACCAGAGACATGTTCTAAATATGCCTTATGCATAGCATAGTGAACAGACTTTAGGGCATGTGGGTCAGGAGAAGGGGGCATACCATCTGCTACATACCATGTATGCTGCTTAATGGTTAAAGATCACTATATGACTGGTGTTGGGATGACTGATGTTACACCATGGAGCTTTACTCCTACAGTACGATTGCCAGCACTTCAGCTGGGTAGAATGACCTGGTGGAATGGGTGGGCTGGGGCAGAGATACGGATCACTACCAGGGTAAATGTGCCAAATCTGATGATAAGAATGGACTCCATTCTCTGGTAGACAGGGTGGACATAGGCTGAGGGATGTAACTGAGGCTTTGCTGGATCTGAGATTTGGCAGTGCCTCCAGTTACTGATAGACTAGAGTTAGGCTCAGGGTTGGGTTGGGGGGTAAGCATGGGACGTGCATCATATCCAAGCTGGGAAGAGGATTGCATGATGTTTGATTACTGCCAGGATGAAGGACTAAGTGGACTCCTATTGCTGCCCTGTGCTGCTGAAGTGCTGGCCAGGACTGTGGTTGGTGCTACAGTAGGGAGAGGGTTGTGGGATTATGGCCATTTCAAGAAAGGTAGATTGGGGAGCTAAGGAGATCCTATGATCACATTAAGATTAGAGAAAGTCTTGAGGGATATCTGATCATTGACAGAGTGGGAAGGAGGCATACTATTTTAAGAGAGTCTCTCTCTCTCTCTTTTTTTTTTTTTTTTACTTTTAACAGAAATGGTAGAACCAACACACCAGACACAGAATTAACTGTTATTTACAAGCTGCTGTTTTCTGCATTCCTTTATCAGAGCAGAAGTGTTATTTAACAGAGACTATGCCAGAGAAGTTTCTGAAATAAGAATGACATATTTTATAACTGGAAGAAAAATTGGATAAGAGGTTTGCACCAGGCATACGAACTTCATGAATCTCACCTGGTATGAAGAATAAGACTAGAGGAATACAACCAAATGATTTATTTTGTTTTATACTCGTTAACCAGATTGGTGGACTAGTACGAGACCTTCAGCTGATATCTAGGCCAAGTGACAGAGGCAGCAAAAATTATGAAATGGCATCCAGGCAATTAATATCATTATATAAATCAATAGAACCATGTGCAAAGTTGACACATAAGAGCACACAAACAGAATACTCAACACACAACACAACTGTTAAAAAGAGCTTACTTGTCAAAATCCAGTAAATTATAGCATTATTAATATACAACAAAAGCTTCTTTGCCAAAACACGTTTGACTTGCGCAGCATGAGATTCACAAATTAGCCACTAGTGAAGAAACAGCATAAGTGTAAGTCATGTGGTAACAGCTTAGAAGTAGAAATCCTTCACCGTTAAAATGTACACATTTATATTTTGAGAGAGGTGAGATTTTAGCTTTTGTAAGTAAATGTCTGTCTCTGGTGCAAAGTCATCTGGTAGTTTGTTCTAGCTTGCTGAAACTATTTTGTTGAATTATTTTATGCTGGGTGGTAAAGTAAAATTGGGTCTGTTAAGTTTAAGACTGTTACTGATATAAAGAGAGTAAGTAACACCATGAACGTTTATAGTGTTTGCTAGAGGTGGACAGTATCTGTTCAGTAATTTACATGTAAGGATATTGAAGATACACAGCTCTAGCCATAACTGGTAGCCAGTGTTAACCCTTTGTATGGTAAAGCAATGAAGTTCTGTAGGTTTGACAAGATGCAAGATTTTTGCAGTTTGTAATAGGTATGAAGTACGGCATAATGAAGGAAGTGTGATGGTTAAGCCATGCTCTGTTCGGCAATTATAACATTAATGATTATAACCTGTCATGCTTCAGACATGAGTAAACTACTGTAGGCAATTGTAAGTTGCTGTAAAACTGTAGAGATAGTTTATTCTATATGGTTATGAAATGGGAGTAACTCATCCAAAAAAACCTAGATAGTTTTGTTGTCTTGCATAGGAGAACATTGTTTCAGCATAGTTAGAAATACAGGGGTTTGTGACCTAAGGTAATCTTTCTTAAGTGCCAAAAACCATAACACTGAATATTAAGGTATTTATAGTCATTGTTTTGGTGATAACCCTGTTCCTGACCAATGAAAAAGCACTTTACAGAGCTCCAGTCACTTAAAGTAGAGACTTGTGTCCTTTAGTTGACACTATATCATCAGCTTACCTGATGTTTAAATATGATAGGGCCTAAGGTATTCAGTTTATATAAAGACAAAAAGAGCAGAGGTCCTAGGACAGATCCATGCAAAACATAGCTTGAGACTGTACATTGTTCACAACTGAAATTAAGTCCAATAACACTGAAAGATCTATTATGTAAGTAGTTTCTGAATCATGAGGTGGCTTCTGAAGAGAAGCAATAGTCAGTGAGTATTAATAGACTCTGGTTAACTGTTTAAAAATGCATTTTGTAAGTTTAGAATAAATGCTGTAGTTAGCAGACACTTCTCCATATTTGAGAGGCACGTGAAAATATTGATGTCTGCATTCTAAATTTTGGATAGAAAACATGATGCTTTTCATATAGAAAGTCATGTTTCTTAATATATAGTCAAGAACTTGTTTGTAAATATGTTTTTTCTAATATTTTAGGTAATTGATGGAGGTTTGGTTTGCAGTGGGTCTATACGCTGGTAGTGAAAATGAGGGCTGTGCTTATTTTGTGTGTTGTGCAGGTTTACAGTTTTCTTGGAGGGATAAGGTCTAAAAATAAAAGGAGAGTAATCTAACACTTTATGGCAAGGAAGAGTGAGATTGAAACTAAATGCATGTTATAAAGAAGAATCTTGATTCTGATGGGCTAGATGCTGGTAAGGGTATACATAAAGTCTGATGTCCTCAGTCATATCCTTTGAGAGTTTTGAATTGGTCACTAGTTTTGGAAAGATTTTGGAAGAAATGAGGAATTTTATGAAGACCAGAATTTGTTACGATTAGCCAGATATGTGTAACTGGTTTAACATGCCTATAAAAAGATAAAAAAACATATTGACTATATATGTTATTGAGGCCTATAAAGTGTGTGTATTAAATGTTTTCAGGACTGAGATTAGGAAAGTAATGATCCGATGTTATCCAAGTCATCATTCATCACCATAGGGTCTATGATCCGATATCGGATCTGAGCCAGCAACACACTACAGGATGGATCCAAGGCTCTAGCTCCTCCTTCTCCCATGATGTCCTGCTACCTTCTAAACCCTAGATCTTATTTGGCATGTTTCTATGCAGACATGATTCCTTGGCTCTTGCTACAGGCAAGTGCTTTCTACTTAAATTCTTTGTAGTTTAGTGTTGTTTAGTGGGTTTTTATAGTGGGTATTCCCTCTTGTAGTACCTCCCTTCCCTTAGTTTAGCTTTTTAGTGAGCTTAGTTGTAGGGATAGTTTTGGGTGCCTTTTTTTTTTTTACCTTAGCCATTAGGGCTTGGCTGTTAGGGTTTTTTGTGTGGGCGTGGATATGTGTGTGTGCTTAGTTTCTTAGTTTATTTATGGCTGATAAGCCCTCAGGATTTAAGAAATGCTCCTCTAGTGGTCAGAAGATGCCCAATTCTGACTCGCACGATGAGTGCTTGCATTGTTTGGACGCTCCATACCTGGAGGCTAAATGCGACATTTGTGCCACATTTAACCCCAGGGCCTTGGAGGAGCACCACAACAAACTCCTTTTGAAAGGTCTTGCTCTTGGGGACCATTTGTTTCGCCCTCAAAGGCTTCCTCTGCAGATCCAAAGAAGAAGACCCCTTCCTTACAGTAGGCTCCTAAGAAACAGTGACTGTTGGATTCTAGGTCCTGGGATCTGATCCCAGCGCAGTCCGTCTCAGATCAGAGGTCTTTGGAGCCGAGAGCCATGGAGCTGCCTCCCGGATCCAGGGCTTCTCCAGATCAGAGGCCCTCAGATCTGACCAGGGTTAGGTCAGCCTCGATTCCAGCCAGTTCATCGGATTTGATCGCTGTGTCGGCTCAGCCTTTGGGTCCAACCGGATTGTCTGATCCGATTATAGTTTTGGAGGCGGTAGCTGCTCTGTCTACCTTCAGTTGGCTATGGGGCCTTGGAGTCAAACCCTGGAACACTGCAAGTCAGTGCGATTTTCCTCTAAGTCGACTCACTCCTCTTCCTCCTCAAGGTCTTCAAGGAGTCTCTTGCCCTCAGACATGGACAGGATGGTGAGCTTCCTCAAGGCCCAGATAGAGTTGGGGTTCCTGGCTTCCCCTGCCCATCCATCTAGGGGGTCTTTGCCCCACCCTGTTACTCATTCTCCTCTTTCAACCCCAGTAGGTTTGGAATCTTGGGACCCAAATGCCCACAGTCAGATCCTGGTGAGGCCGAGTATCCTCCTTTTCTCGACCCTGTCAGGGTTCCTGGTTTGTTCTGTTCCTCACCCTTGGATCAGAGTGAGTCTTGTGCTGGAGTGGTCAATGCCAGCTTCGTGGGGGCGGGATCTGGTAGCGTTTTCGCAGACTGGTCTTTTCCCTTTGGCGCTGCTGCCTTTGATACCCTGGACCAGTATCATCGGGGGGTTGTGGTGCTGTTTCCTTCCTCTCCGGGGGACTTCTCCCTTGGACATGGGGGATGGGACCGCTTCCAGCCACTTGGCTTTCCAGGTGGTAGAGAGGAGCTTCTCCAGGGCTAGAGTTTCATCCACTGCACCACCCGGTCCCTCCCTGTCTCTCTCTACTTTGGCTGGTGAGGCCTCCCATCCTGTCCAGCGTCAGCCATCCCATTTGAGCCTTCAGGGGGTTCCCTCCCCTCTGGGAGTCCCTGCTTCTTAAAAAAGTCCTCTCTAGAGTCCCCCATGGAGGAGGTACATCTTAAGAGAAAGTGCAATAGGAGGCACTTGGACTCCCCTGTGGAGTCCCTCACCGAGGACATGGACCTCGATGAAGGTGACGGGTCCCCCAGATCTCTGCCTGATGGTATGTCCTTTGGAGACATTCTTGAAATCTTGAAGCAGAATGGCAGATGGTCTCCCCAACCCCTGTCTTTAGAGGAGTCCGTGTTTCTGAAGGCTTTCAGGATGGGCCCATCTACTTCCTGGGTGACCCCCTGCTGCCAAGTTGGTAGATTTGATCACCAGCAGGGCCTGGAAAGTGCCTGACACAGTGGAGCCTGTCCCAGAAAGAGTGGACTGTTCTTTCTGGAGCAAAGGTGTCCCAGTCTATGCCATTGTGGTTGCCGCCACCATCAAGAATGAACTGGCAGAGCAATGCTCCATGGTCCATCCCCCAAACAGGGAGTCCCGGGCGATAGACTGTTTTGGGAAGCGTGTGCATGCCTCAGCTACCTTTGGGCTGAGAGCAGTTAATTACTTGGCACACTTTACCTGCCGACGAGACAAACACCCGGTTCAGTCAAACGCAAGTACAATAGCCCGATAGGGCAAGGGAAGATGAGCCACAGATAACTGGAAGTATCCTGAATTTATCTAGGACTACATTAGAACAATCTCATTATTCCTCGTTGAAGAAGGGCCTTGGCTTTATACCTTCAGCCAGCAATGATTTAGTTTCAGTCTTAACAGACTTAAAACAGTTTACTAGAAATTTAAATTTAAAAGTATTGTTTAAGCAGTCTGATTTAGTACCGAATGCTTGTAGAAGACGTAAGACATATATACCGACTAGTATACCAATCATTACAGCTTTTCATGATCTATGTGAAATAGAGTTTAGAAAATTATATGATGTTGAAGTTAAAAAAAAGCAATATAACTTGTCGTATAATGAGTACATTGCCTTAAAGCAGTTGCAATCAAATGAGAATATTATTATCAAGCAAGAGGATAAAGGGGGTGTTACAGTTGTCATGGATAGTGATAAATATTTAGCAGCTATTACTGATTTTCTTGACGATGTTAATGCTTTTCGACATATTTCAGCTAATGATGTTAAGAAGCATATTAGTGATGTTAATTTGCACATATATGATCTTCAGATTAGTGGTGATATAGATTTGGACTTGTTCCATTTTTTTACTGTACCATGTCCGACTATTCCGCAATTATATGGCTTACCTAAAATTCATAAATCTTTGGTTAATCCACCCATGAGACCCATTGTTTCTGGGAATGGATGGATAACAGAACCTATATCTGTCTATCTACAGAAACAACTGCATCCGTTTCTGTTGCGGTGTAGTAATATATTGAAAGATACTGGTGACTTTTTGGTTAAGCTGTATCACTGGTATAATGGTTTGAAAGCTAAGAGGATTGAATTAGGTGAGTTTTTGTTTGTAACTATGGATATCGTCTCCTTATTTACGGTTATACCGAATAGTTATGGTATAGAATCTATTAGGGAATTTTTGACAGCACAAAAATCTGTGTCTGTGAATTATACACAGAATATTTGTTTAATGTTGGATCTAGTGCTGAGTAATAATATCTTTATGTTCGATCAACAGCTGTATTTGCAGCTTACTGGTGTGGCTATGGGCACACCAGTTGCAAACACGTCTGCATCAGTGGGAAACTAAATATATACATGATGGTTCAAAATTCCTTAATGATAATGTTTGTTTCTATCAAAGGTTTGTTGATGATTGTTTTATGATTTGGAAAGGTTCTTCGGATGATTTAATAGAATTTATAACATATTTGAATGCATCTACTACCTTTTTGATATTTAAAGAGACTATTTCTGAATTTGAAGCTGTGTTTCTTGATGTTAAGGTTTTTTTAGATAATGGGTTGCTGCAGACTGTCGTTCATAAGAAAGATGTTCATGCAAGTAGGTATTTGCATCGGGGAAGTATGCATGCTCCGCATGTTTTTAAGGGTGTGGTTAAAGCTCAGTTTGCTAGGACCAGCAGGCTTAATACTATTGATACAATGTTTCACATGCATTTGGATGAAATGTTTAGTGAATTTTTGGAGAATGGATATGAACGTGAAATGTTATTGGAGCTTAAGAATACTGTAATACAAAATAGGGAACATGTATATAGACCCTATTTTATGGATAGCGATGTTCATTATACTACTAACATGAGTGTTAGTGGATATGGACTTGATAAAGTTAGGTATGTTATGACTTTTTGTAATAAAACGCATTTAATTAAGCGCATTGTAGAGAAAAATTGGCCTGTCTTAATGGCTGCTATGGATGTCAGTAGAGTTTTAGATAGCAGACCATATTTCTCATATAGGAATATGAGAACTATAAAGAGCTTAATTTGTTACAAAGATTTTAAATTTAGGAATAAATCTGACATTAGTTCTTATAAACTAGCTCGTTTTGGTACTTTTAAGTGCTTGGGGTGCTCATGCTGTGTAGATATTGCGGATAGCCCCAACTTCCTTTTTAATCATCCAGTAACAGACAAGAACTACAGATTTAATTCTGTAGCTAATTGTAATACAAACAATGTGGTCTATTTAGCTGTATGTGTGGCATGTCCCGCGTTTCACATGGGTAAGACCACACGTAGGCTAAAGGATCGGATAATTGAGCATAAGTCTGAGATTAGGAGGGAGTATGAGACTAATGCGTTATTTAAACATATAAAAGTACATGGGGGTCAACATAGTTTTAAGTTTAGAGTTTTAGATGTAGTTTCTCCACCCATTAGGGGTGGGGATATTAATAATATCTTAGAGACTAAGGAATATCAGTGGATACTTAGGCTTAATGCAGATCGCTCCCCAGGCTTAAATCTTACTGTTAGTTTGAAACCAATTTTAGCAAGGATACAACGTATTAAATTATGATTGGATAATATTTGTATATGTGAATTATATGTTTTTTGTTTTTGCATATATTTGTTGTATATATACTTTTTTATATATTTTTTTATTTTTTTTTATATGTTATATACATAATGTATATTTATAATTTTATGTTTCTTTAAATATGTTGGTCATATGACCTTGGCTGCAGTCATATGACCTTTGGGCTTTTGTATAAAGCATGTTGCTTGGTTAATGTTTTATGTTTGACACTGAAGAAGGGTTTTTGCCCGAAAGCTTCTGAAGAAGGGTTTTTGCCCGAAAGCTTTGTATTGTGCGTTATTATATAACGTTTTTGCTCAACGATTTGTGTTTCATTTGACACTTTACCTGCCTCCAAAGGGATTTGGTCCAAGAGCTTTCCACTTCCCTTACAGAGTTGTTGCTGGTGGAAGACTGGCTCCCAAGCTATCCACTCTGACGTCCCTTGCAAACTCCTCGATGAGGTTAATTTCCAATGGTGTAGAAGCTACCACTTGGGCAGCAGGTACCAGTATATCTGTGAGGCATCATGCTTGGTTACGTTCATGTGGGTTTGCAGAACCCTTGAAAACGTCCTTTGCCCATGCCCCTTCAATGGTTGTACCCTTTTTGGACCTTCCATGAAGGACACTCTGACCTGCAATGAGCAGGAATGGAAGACTTTGCCTGCTGTCGGGATTAAGCTTCCTACTCCCCAGAGGTCCTTCTCTAAGACCCAGTGAGGAACTAGGAAGATGTGGTTCCGGAAGTCACAGTCTCCCTTCCAGGAAGCTCCTGATGACTCCTCTTCCAGAGGCAGGGGGAGAGGTTTCAATGGCTGCCGCCCTCAAGGCGTGGGGGGGAGTTCGCAGAACCAGGGCTCCAGGGAACCCTTCTCTGAGCAGCCCTATTGATGCTCCTGAAGCTTTGCCAGGCTGCTGTGCTCTGGCGGCATTCAGGGGTCACATTTCCCTACATCCACTAGCCTGAACACAAATCACTTCCTATCAGTGAGTGTTAAACATCATTTCCAGGGGCTATTTCATTCCCTTTTTAGAACCCCCTCCCATGAGAAGTTACCTCCCCGACATTCCACCCAGTCAGAGGGAGTTTGCTTTTAAAGAATTCAACAACTTCAAAAAAAGAGCCATCCAGGAGGTCCCAGCAGGGCAAAGAAGATCCAGTACTTATTCTTGCTTCTTTTTAGTGCCAATAAAGATGGGAGACCTGCATTCTATTTTGGATCTTGGTGAACTCAGTCTTTCAGTCAAGACGTCAAAGTTGTGAATGGTCACTGCTCAGTCTATTCTGCCTCTCTTATGCAAGGATGATTGGATGTGCTCAGTAGGCCTCCAGGACACCTACTATCACATCAAGATAGACAGGCGTTCCAGGAGACATCTTTGCTTCTGGCTAGGGGCCAATCATTGCCAGTTCAGAGCCCTACCCTTTGGTTTCACCACAGCCCTCCAGGTGTTTACCCAATGTATGGCAGTGGTAGCGGTTCACCTGTGGCTGCAGGGATTTCAGGTATTTCTGTACCTCGACGATTGGCTCCTCACAGCATCTTCGAGGCATCAACTGCTACAAGCGATCCATTGTCCACCTTCTGTCCACATTTGTTTATGCCTCCACCATTTTCACCAACCTTAGAAAATCAGATTTTTCCAAACTAAAGACTTGCTACCACAAAACTGCTCGTTTTGCTGCTAACCTCCCTCATAGAGTCCACCACTGCACTTCCCTTAGAAGTCTTCAGTGGCTAGAGCTGCCACATCTTCTAACACTTAATCAACTGACAATTGCTCATAACATCATTTTTCATCCAGATGCCTGTCCATCACTAATAAATCTTGCCCAACCCTACCACCCATCACATACACTCTGCCCATACAACAAACTACTTTTACAAACACACAAATCTTGTAGCTCATTTGGTAACTCTCTATTTGCCAATCACATTGCAAAAACCTGGAACTCAGTCCCACAAAACATACTCACTACCCCCACCAACTTCATGTTTAAACAACTACTTAGACAACGCCTCTTTAATAACTGACTCTGCACCTGTATTACACCTGGCTAATCTCCTTTTTCTCACATCACTTCCCACTGTACTATCAGGTTGCCATATACTAAAATATTTTACCTAGTGTTATGTTATATGTGTATATAATTAATAATAATGTTTAGCTTATATTACTATTCTTTATTATCTAATTTTACTATGTTTCATTTTATTATGAGTTTAAATGTTTATATCTACCTTGTAAATGTTTTATACCTAGCTTGTATAATATATGTATTATGTATGTAAGTATCTTTTGAGCTTTTCTTCCCGGGCCTCTGCTGAAAATGGGCTACTAGCCCAGTTGGACTATACCAGTAAACAAATGTAAAATAAATAAATAATTGTGTTCTTCCCCTCTGCCGTCAGTTGGGGATCACTGTCAACCCTTTGAAATCCAATTCTGGTCCTCACACAACAGTTGGAATTCATAGCAGTTCTGTTAGACTCCATTTCAGAGATTGCAGCATTACCTCTATGCAGGCTTCAGGTGATCTGGGATCAGGTAACACAAATCTTAGACCTGTTGCGTCCCCGGTTCACTTGGTTCTTCGTGTCCTCTGATCCATGGCCTCGGTGATTCATCTCATTCCCCTGTCAGTGTACCACATGTGAATGCTGCAGTAGACCTTAGTGGTTCAATGGTCGGCTCTTTTTCATCCCCTGTCCATAACCATAAAGCTGATGCCTGTGTGCAGACGACACCTTCTTTGGTGGCTTCAATCTCAGGATCTCACTCTAGGCAGGCCCTTTTCTCTCCGTCGGCCCAAGGCCACAGTAACCACGGATGTTTCCCTGTTACGGTGGGGGTGGGGCATTTTCAGGGGAAGACCAAGACATGTGGTCCCCTGTACAGACCAAACTGCACATAACCTAGAGATGAGAGCAGTTCTTCTATCACTGCAAGCCTTTCAGTACTGCCTCCCTCAAGGGATGGTTGCAATTCAGACAGACAAACACAGCTGTAGTCTGGTTTTGTCAACAAGCAGGGGGGAATGCAATCTTAACCATTGTGCAGAGAGGTGATGAGAGTGTGGGAATGGGCGATGTCCTCCGGGTGCTTCCTTCTTGCAACGCCTATGCCTGGGGACTCCAACATGTTGGCTGACAGGCTCAGCAGATTGATCCTGAGTCCTCAAGAGTGGTCCCTCAATTCCTCAGTGGTGAAGTAAATTTTTGACCATTAGGGTCAGCCTTGCTGTGATCTCTTTGTCTCCCCAGCCAACCACAAATGCAGCAGGTACTTCACCCTGATCCCCCCCTATGGGGGAATCACCAACAGATCTGTAGTCCACGACTGGCCTCCGGGTCTCCTGTACATCTATTCTCCTGTTCCTCTCATTTCCAAGGTTTTGCAGAAAGCACATTGCCTGAAGACATCCCTTATCCTCATTGCCCTTTTCTGGCCTCATTAACTGTGTTTCTCCTTCATCAGGTCTCATCTGAAGTATCTGCCCTGGGTACTTGCTCCTGTCACGATATAATTTCCCATCCATCGGAGCTTCCTCTCCCAAGTCTTTGGACCTTTCGTCTAACAGCATTATTTCTCCAATTCCAGTGATTCTAAAGCAGTCAAGGCTAGCATCTCTCATTAAGCATATTATCTATTTTAAAAACATGGTTTTTATAAATGAATTTTTTGTAAAAACATATTTGGTTTGTTATATACAAGCGAACATTTAAATGTATTGAATTAAGTTGTATGTCTTTAAATGAGATGAAGTATTTAATTGGATGCATATTTTACATTGGGTTACTTAAGGAGAGTGCTAGATGTACTGTAATTGACTGTGAAGAAGCCTGTTATATGGAAGGTGAAAGCACTAAGTCTGCTGTGCTATTAAACAAGTTTTTTAGTATTTGTTTGCTTCCTGTGGCTGGAATATTTATTTTCATTTTATTTTACTTTGTGTGTCAGTTGACACCTTTGTTCTTATTATATTATTCTAGCCTCCCAGAAAGCTTCCACTAGAAAGGTTTATAGTAGTAAGTGGAAAAGGTTCCATCACTGGGCAAAGAGGAGGAATCCGGATCTCTTTTCTGCTTTTGTTTCTGACATACTTTGTTTTTTGTCTTCCCTTTTCCAAGCAAGAGCAAGTTTCTGTACCATCAAGCTTCATTTGACAGCAATCTCTGACTTTTATGAGAACAGTGAGTCTACTTTTTCATCTAGGCTTTGTAAACCATGTATGAAAGGGGTCTTCATGCTTAGACCACCGATTAAGGATCCCTCGCCTCCTTGGGACCTTAGTTGGTTTTGGAATCTCTGACTAAGAGACCTTTTGAGCCTGCTAGTTCCTGCAATCTCAGTTCCTGTCTTGGAAGATGGCCTTCCTGGTTGCTATAACCTCAGCTAGGAGGGTTTCGGAACTGCGAGCTCTTAACATTACTCCACCTTGCATGATTTAACAATGGACAGTTTCTCTCAGGACATATTCCTCCTTCTTGCACAAGGTTGCTTCTGAATCTAATCTGAACTAATGTATTCAGCTACCAGTGTTCTTTCCCAATTATTCCAACAAAGGAGAGTACATTCTACATACCTCGGACGTATACTGACAATTACGGTTCTACCTACATAAGACCAAAGGTTTTCATAAGTCAGAGTAGCTCTCTGTGGCCTTTTCCCCTAATATACTTGGTCTTCTGGTTTCTAAGGTCACTATCTCTAAATGTATCTCTAGCTGCATCTCCATATTCTATCACCATAGGCATCTTGAGGTTCCAGGAAGAATCAAGGCTCATTGTACGAGGTCCATGGCTACTTCTTCAGCCTTTTTGGCCAGGCTTTCTATTGATGACACTTGTGCTGCTGCCACTTGGCATAATCTTCACACTTTTATATCTCATTACAAGATAGATGTGATTTCTAGGAGCAGGGCTTCCTTTGGCTCCACAGTGCTCCGGAATGGTAGCTGGGGACTCTGACCCTATGGTGATGAATGATGACATGGATAACATCAGATAAGGAGTTATGTACTTACCATAACTTGGCATCTGTGTTATTCTATGTCATCATTCATCACATTTTTCCCTCCTGCCATCCCCCTACCTTGTGGATCATGAAGGAAGTTAGAGTGTTTTCCTTCCAATTTTGCAGGAGTAACCTTAGGAATTTGACAGCAAACTTGATCTGGAGGTTAGAGGGCAGCAGCTCTCCATGGGAGAGGGAGGAGCTAGAGCCTTGGATCCATCTGTAGTACGTTGCCGGCTGGGATCCGATATCTAATCCTAGACCCTATGGTGATGAATGATGACATAGGATAACACAGATGCCAAGTTATGGTAAGTACATAACTCTTTATAAAGGCAATTTATATATGGAAGAAAGCATGGCTGACTTGGACACTGGTAAGGACAAACTGGGAGTAAGATGAAAATGCAGGAATGAAATGGATAACAAAGGCAGGAGTGACATGGATATGTAGAGTGGCATTGTTCAGTCATTGTTAAAAGGCAATGTTAACTGCTTGTTGATCAAGGGTCTTTGGAATGGAGGCTAGAGAACACCTGATTCTATAAAGGGGAAGGTATACAGGGAAAATGCCACAAAAAGATGAGAAGACTTAATTAGATGTGTTATGGAAACTGAAGACCACTAGAATGTGAATAATTTATATATATATATATATATATATATATATATATATATATATATATATATATATATATATATATATATAAGAAAAAACAAGAAAAAGGTGGATGTAATCTGGTTAAAAGACCACTAGGGAAGAAAATGAAAAAAAAAAAGTATTTTTATCTTATGAAGTACTACACAATCAAAACCTGAATCCAGCACAATAAATAGTCATTTTAATTGTATTTTCCCTAATTCCCTTATGGGGGGGGGGACATGCTGATGTGATCTTATTTTTGGAAAGATTCCTTTTGCCCATAATCCACTGTGAAGACATACCTCATAAAATTTAACCTTTCCTAGTCTCTACAGTCAGATTACGATTCCAGACAAACAAACATACACGAAACACAGACAAAGACCGACAAGAGAGGTGATGACACAAAAGGGGGATACACAAAGGAGAGAGACATACACACAAGGGAAGACAAATGGTGGTAGTGGTGTTGATGGAGAGGACTGGGTGACAAACTGGGCATAAAAATGAAGCACTAGAAAGAGGAACATCATGATAGGAGATAGGATGGAGTTGGAGTGTCAGATGACTTTCATACCACTCCATGCTGTACCCTGCCAGAAGTCTGTCACTTCTGTGACTGATCTTCTCACTGGGTCCAGCAGTGATCTCCCAATTAGCAGGACTAGTCAGTGTTGTAAATTTGCTAGTTGCTCAGGAATGTTCTCCAGGTCAACAGTGTGGGTGTCAGGCTGTCAGTTTACCATCATTGTCACCACATCCTTCAACTCCTGCTGGGTAACATATCATAACTTGCCAGCAGTGTCCCCAGAGAGTGAGACAAAACCCTCCTCCCACACAAACTGCGATAGCCTATCATAGGTCACCACAGAATCCTCCAGTTCACCACCTGTTGGATGACCTTAATCATCCTGAGAAGAAGCATGCATGGAAAAACTGGGGACGCAGCAGGATATTGCAAAGCAGGTCAATGGTGAGGTGATTGCTACAGCACCATGCTGCATCACTGCATAAAGTAACATATGGGGAGAGAAATAAAACTATCATCAAATAAATATAAAGGAGGGATTGTAAGAGAGAGCGAGATAATAAGAGAAACATTAGCAAGTTTGTGTGATATTATCAGGCATTAAATGTCTGGAGAAGAAAAAATGTTGTTGTTTATGCAATGATAATGTAGAGAATAGTTATGACCTACCTGATAAAAGGGTAGAATTGCAGTCAGTTGGTCATGAGGGGCAGGAAGACATGGATTTAAGGCAGTCCAACTGTTTGTATGTGGGACAGAAAAATATGGTACAGTGTGTGACTGCAGGGGCCACTGAAGGTAGATTTGATGTTTGTGGTGTAATAGTTTATGGCTAAAGGACATGGTAGGCAGATCCTAATCTATGGATCCTGCAGGACAACATGTAGACTATGCCAGTGGGACATAGCAACAGATGCAACAACAGTGGCCTACATGTTGTCACCATTCAGCAGTTGGAAATCATGTGGTATTACGTGTACCAGCCATCAGTACATGTCATAGTATGCTACAAGGATGCATGCAGTAGGTATCTCATGTAGAACCTGCCCTATGCTGAGACATTCGGGGGGGGGGGTAGTGCATGCAGCATATCAGGGAAGCAGACTGCTGCAGTGTATGGATGGCAGGGCTATGGCAATGAATATAGCAATGTAAGGTGACAACACCACTGGTGTGAAAATATGTCACATGGCATGCTGAAGGGACATGCAGAGCTGGTGTATGATCTCTACCCTGATAACATGGGTACCTCACACAGGTTGGATAGGAGTGGCAGCAAGGTAGCCTGCATGTACAGTGTATTTGTATCAGGATTTGTGTAATCCTGGTAGGAGGGGTTTCCATTACTAGCATCTGTGTACTACACAATGCTGTCTGTTGGCATGACAACTAAATTCTGCTATACTATCACCAGTATAAACTTATGTGTGCAGAGTCATTCCATACACCTCCAAAAGGTAAGCTAGTTCTCTTCTATTTGCCGAGGTGCTCAAAAAGACACATTTCTAATTTTTTTAATCACCCTGTGGCACAGGAGAAGGATTCTTAATTGCTTTCCAGGTGATTGGGGTTTGAATAGTGGCACTGGCAGCATTGGAGGGGCCAGGCAGGGAGGGGGAGGAATAAAAGGGCATGCCCCCTCACCTCTTTTGGGGGTGTGGAGCTGATGAGCTGCAGGCACATTGGACAGTGCTAACTTCATGATGGAGGCTGGAAAGCTCATTGTTTATGCCTTGAGGAGGACTGGGATACCTGGAGGAATGCCGTTTTTGGAAGGGAGGGGACATCTTCCACTATTACACTGCATACTGTTTCTCCTCAATGGGTGTGTGTGTTGGGGATGGAGGAAACTAAAAAAGAAAACCTTAACCCATACCGGATAGCTGTCAGAATGATGGCCTTTCTGCTCAACCTTTGACGGGGAATGAATGGGCTGATTTGTTAGTCATCATCCCCCTCCACAGACATTCAGCCAGCAGGGGCAAAGAGTGCAAATAAATCAGAACACACAATGTTAAGTTGTCTATCTCACCTTCATTCTTGCTGGTTGGGATTGGAGCCGATCCTCGGCTCTGACTCGACCATCTTCAATAGCTCGAGAGGCATTTACTGGCTCAAGGCTACCCCATATCCCATGATGCCTGGCGCTAGCTACCCAGATCTCATCTGCCGCTTCAGACTGCGAGGTTGTCTTACTGGCTCAGGCTCGTATACTTTATTGTATTTTTCTATATTTACTAAAAATGTAATCCTTTATAGTGTACCTAATTTCTTTAGTTGTACTATTCCCTCCTTTCCCTTTCACGGTAGCCGTTTAAATTAGAGGCTAACCTTTTTTTGTCTTCTTCTAGTCTTAAAAAAAAAAAAAGAGAGAGAGAACATTTTTAGATAGATTTGTTCTCCCCTTTAGAGTAGTTCCTGTCTATATCTTAGACTTTATTTAGTTTCAGTGTGTGTTAGCTGTATAGTTTAGATTGTTAATTAGTTATACCTGCTAGCTTGTTTTTCTTTTGTGTGTGTGTGTGCATGTTTGACCTTGGTGTGTGTTGTTAAAGGATACTAAAGTGTCCGGATTCAAGAAGTGTGACTCATGCTGTCAGAAGATGTCTCTGACAGATGGTCACACTTCTTGTGTCTACTGTCTGGGCGTGGTGCACCTGCAGGACTCTTGTTCAGTTTGCCATGCTTTCAGCCCAAGAGTCCTGCAGCAGTGCAAAAATAAGTTAATCCTTCGGGGTTTGCTTAAGCCCCAGGATTCACTGGCCAAGGCTCAGCCTGTGAAATCCTCCAAGCCACCTAATTCTTCGGTTCCTAGTTCTGAGCTGTCGTTGGGTGAAGCACCACCATCCACCTCGGCTCCGGCTGGAACCGATGTGCCTCCCTCCCAGTCGGCTCCAGCACGTACTTCGGAGCCATCTGGGAGTCGAAAGAGATCTAGGTCTCCCTCCTTGGAGTTGATACGCTCGGATCCACGGTCACCTCTGCTCCAATCGGAGCGCAGTCATAGGTCCTCTCACTCCTCTCGGTCCTCTAGGCTTTCAGATCAGGATTTGGAGAGAGTGGTCAGTAGGTTGCTGAAATCACAGGCCCTAGCGAAAATGTTGTCCAGCCCTCCTCATCAGGTGTCGGCTCCGTCCACTTCTGCAGATATTCCTCCTCCGACTCCTCCCTTGAGCTCAGAGCCGGAGTTCGTTGGGGTTCGAGTCGTGGAACTGTCAGCTCTGATACTTTCTCCTTCGGTTCCATCGTCGGCTTCGATCCCTTCCATGGTACCATCCTTAGAGGGATCTGGGCGCTGGGACTCCCTCGTCGGCTCCAAGGGGGCGAGTGGCATCGGTCCCTTGTCCGACCCTGTTCTCCCCCGCAGAGCTTCAGCACAGGTGAGCTCGGCTTCTACATCGGCTTTGGAGCCGTCCCCCTCGGTGCGGAGAGGGATTCCGATTTCTTCAAAACTGGAGTCTTCTCTGTGTCCAGGCAGGGATGCCTTCAAGGTCATGAGGAGTGTACTGGCCCCTGAGTCAGTCCCACGGTCAACCCCATCGGCTCCTCCCCCTATGGTGCCTGCGTCTGCCTCTGCCCCTCCTCCAGACCCCAAGCGTGGGGAACCAGCACTCCAGGGTACCCCTTTGGGTGTTTCTTCCTCTTCCGAGGTCTCCTCTGATCACTCAGAGGAGCCACCTCGTAAGAGGAAGTGCAAGAGGAAGCACGTTGACTCCCCTGAGTCTGTCACATCAGATACCGACTTAGAGAATTTGGAAGGGTTCCCGAGATCCCCCTCTGAAGATGTCTCCTTTTCAGACATCCTGGAAATGCTTAAGCAGAGGGGGAACTGGAATACCCTAGCCCCTTCCGAGGATGAGTCAGTATTCCTGGATGCGTTTGGTTCCTGACCTTCCACCTCCTGGGTGTCTCCGCCTTTCGACCAACTTATGTCTGTGGTGGCTCAGAAGGCGTGGTCAGCTCCAGACACAGTGGAACCAACCCCCAGGAGACCTGCTAAATTTATAACTGCACCTCAGGACAAACAGTTTTTAGCTAAGAGTGTACCTGTTGATGCCATGGTGGTAGCAGCAGCCACAAAGAAGGATTTGGCAGAAACTTCATCATCTGTCCATCCCCCTAACAAGGAGTCTAGGACTATGGACAGATATGGGAAGTGAATGTTTGCTTCAGTGACCTTCTCCATGAGGTCTCTGAATTATTTGTGCCATTTCACCCGCCTTCAGAGGGATCTCCTTAAAGAGCTTGGAGATACCCTCCAAGATCCATCAGCTGAGTGGGCTCAAGCTAAGGTGGCCTCCCAGCTGGTGACTCTGAATTCAGTTGTTAACTCCTCCATGAGGCTCATTTCTTATGCAGCCGATGGTGCGAGTAGAGCCGCAGGCACAGGCGTTGCCCTTAGGAGGCACGCATGGGTGCGGCTATGTAATTTTGCAGAACCCTTCAGAGCGTCTTTCACCAATACCCCCTTTGATGGTTCCGCTCTCTTTGGATCACAGGTGAAGGACACCCTAACCAGGTGTGAACAGGAAGGCAAGACTCTATCTACCGTGGGAGTCCACTTTTCCACTCCTTCCAGATCATACACCAAGGGTCAGAAGAGTGGAAAGATGTGGTTCCGGAAATCCCAGGGAGCCTTGCCTGACACAAGTGGTGAGTTCCCCTCCAGAGGCAGAGGAGGGAACAATAACAGATGCTGCCCTCGTGGCAGAGGGGGTCCACAGAACCAGGGCAGCAGAGAATCCTTCTCTGAGAAGCCCTTTCAGCATCCCTGAAGGTTTGCCCGGCTGCCCACCTCTGGAGGCAGCCGGGGGAAGGCTCTCACTGTACCCCAAAGCCTGGTAAGATCTAACTCAAGACAAGTGGATACAGTCGATCATATCTGGAGGTTACAGAATTCCCTTTGCTCAACCTCCGTTACCGTCAAACAAGTCCCTTCCAGATGTTCCACCCAATCTAAGGGACCAAGCAGCCATAGAAATTTCAAAGCTGCTACACAAAAGAGTCATCCAGGAAGTCCCAGCAGACCAGCTCGGATCCGGAACTTACTCAAGGTTCTCTTTGGTACCAAAAAAGTCAGGGGACTGGAGACCCTTTCTGGATCTCAGCAGATTAAACAGGTCTGTACAAAGAACAAAGTTTTGGATGGTCACGCTACAGTCCATTCTACCCTTCCTGGGTCAGGACAATTGGATGTGCTCTATAGATCTTCAGGATGCGTACTACCACATCAAAATGGACAGGCACTCCAGAAGATTCCTTCACTTCCGGCTGGGAGCCAGTCATTATCAGTTCAGAGCTCTGCCGTTTGGTCTCACCACAGCCCCCAGGGTGTTCACCAAATGTATGGCAGTGGTTACGGCTCACCTGAGACGTCAGGGATTCCAGGTGTTTCCATATCTAGACGACTGGCTCCTCACTGATACCACCAGGCATCACCTTCTGCAAGCCAGAGACTACACTATCAAAACTTGCTCCAGGCTAGGTAACACAATAAATTTAGAAAAATCTGCATTGTTGCCCTGTCAACATATCACTTATATAGGCGCAAATTTAAATACAAGGAACATGTTTGTGAGCCTTCCACCAGACAGGGTATCAGTAACTCGCCAGCAAGTGCAGATTTTATTAACATGCAAAAGGATTCAAGTCAGGTTCGTCCTCCGAACACTGGGTTCCATGGCATCAGCAATTCTTCTTGTTCTCCTAGCCCGCTTTCACATGAGAATTGTCCAGTGGCTCCTATTCACACAGTGGTCCTTCCAACAGCTTCCCATGTCTCACAAGATTATGATCACAGAAGCATGCAAGAAGCACCTCGCTTGGTGGATGGTCTCCCCATCAGTTTCCCAGGGCAGACCATTTGTGCTATCCCCTCCAGTCACCACAGTGACCATGGACGCCTCCCTGATAGGGTGGGGGGGGGGCATTATCAGGGCAGGACAGTCCAAGGCACCTGGCAGCCTCACGAGTACCATTTGCATATAAATGTCTTGGAGATGAGAGCCGTGCTTTTAGCGTTGCAAGCCCTTCAGGACTCTCTCCCTCCCGGGACCATTGCAATTCAAATGGACAATATGTCAGTGGTGTGGTACATCAACAAGCAGGGCGGAACCAGGACCTATTCGATATGTCAAGAAGCACTCAGACTCTGGCAGTGGGCAATCTCTTCCCAACGTTTTCTGATCGCAACGCACATCCCTGGGAGGTCCAACGTCATCGCAGACAGGCTCAGCAGAGCAATTCTTATGCTTCACGAGTGGTCTCTGAATCAGGTAATGGCGGAACAGATCTTTCGCAAATGGGGGCAGCCTTGCTGCGACCTATTCACCACACCCTTCAACAGCAAGTGCAGCAATTTCTTTTCCCTTCTTCCACTTCCCGGCCACTCCCCCAGAGATGCTCTAGTCCACGATTGGCCTCAGGGACTTCTTTACGCTTTCCCTCTGTTTCCCCTAATACCCAAACTCATACAGAGAGCAACTGCGTTGGGTTGCAGAATGATCCTCATTGCCCCTTACTGGCCTCAACAGATACGGTTCCCATTCCTGCATCATTACCTTCTCGAGTAGCTTTGGATTCTGGATCTTATTCCAGATTTACTGATTCATCAATCGGGCAGACTGCATCGATCCCTTCAAACACTCCAGCTCACAGCTTGGTTGCTCCACTTCCAACCTTAGCCAGGCTTCCTAATATTTCCTCCTCTGTGCATGAAATTATTATCTCATCACACAAATCCACAACTAGGAAAACTTATGCTAGCAAGTGGAAACGTTTTTCTTGCTGGGCAGAGGCTAAGAATATAGACCCCTTTTCAGCCCCTGTCCACGAGATTTTGGAATTTTTAGTGGAACTCTCATTCTGGTTCCGCTTCTGCTACAATCAGGGTTCAGTTAGCTGCCATTTTGAATTTTCACATTGGGTTGTCTTCTAACAACATTATGTCTCATAAGCTGTGTAAAGCCTTCCTCAAAGGAACCACTCTGCTTAGGCCCCCAGTGAGAGATCCCCCACCTCCGTGTGATCTAAATTTGGTACTAGCTTCCCTAATCTTGCCACCTTTTGAACCTGCAGCATCTTGCTCCATTGAGTTCTTATCCTGGAAGACTCTCTTTCTGGTAGCCATTACTTCTGCCAGACGTGTTTCGGAACTTCAGGCTCTATGTATTCGTCCTCCGTACTTAGTTTTTCATAACGATAGGGTCGCTCTAAGGACCAATCCTTCCTTCCTTCCTAAGGTCTGTTCGCAAAATTATTTAAATCAGTCCATAGACCTTCCTGTGTTTTTTCCTAATCACACCAACAAGGCAGAATATAAATTGCACCAGTTGGATGTTCACAGACAACTGCGTTTTTATTTGCATAGGACAAAGGACATCAGGAAGTCGGACCAACTTTTCCTTTCCTATGCTGAGGGCAGACAAGGCCTTCCAGTCTGAAAAGTAACATTATCTAGGTGGTTGTCTCACATTATTACATTCATTTACCAGCTGAGAAACAAAGAATTATCTATCAAACCAAAAGGTCACTCAACTAGGGCCTTAGCCACCTCGGTGGCCTTCCAATCTAGGTTGCCCATGGAATCTATCTGTGCAGCTGCTACGTGGGCTAACCCACATACCTTCATTTCTCATTATAAACTAGACATTGCTTCCAGAAACAGAGCTGATTTTGGTTCCACTGTTCTGAAGAGTTTGTTCCAATGAGCCACCCAGGATAGTAGGTGCTAGTGGCGCTGTCCCAACCAGCAAGAATGAAGGCGAGATAGACAACTTAACATAAAGAAGTTATGTACCTACCATAATGTTCCATGTTAGTTGTCTTCTTCTCTCCTTCTTTCTTGCATCCCACGCTCCATCCCCCTATCCTAGTGGATCGAGAGGAGCTCCCTTTTTTTTCAGATTTCATTGGCTGAACCTTCTCTGGTTGCCCTTTTTCTGCTTAGATAGCTCACAGCTAGGCCCAAGGGGCTACTAGGGCAGAATTCTTCCTTAGTTATGTCTGGAATAGCTTTATCAAATGAGATCTGGATAGCTAGCGCCAGGCATCATGGGATATGGGGTAGCCTCAAGCCAGTAAGCAGCTCTCGAGCTATTGAAGATGGCCGAGTCGGAGCCGAGGATCGGCTCAGATCCCAACCAGCAAGAAAGAAGGTGAGAAGAAGACAACTAACATGGAACATTATGGTAGGTACATAACTTCTTTTTTAACAATGTTTCAGGTCTACTACACTGTATTGTCATACACATTATTTACCATGCTCTGTAGTTATTGTAGTGAGCCATAGTTCCATAGCATATCTGGTATTGCCAAAAGGATGACCTTGGGGAAATCATTCCACACAAATTGTTGGTATGTCACATGTGCTAGACGTGGGAATTGAGCACTGCATGGGTGGTGCACTGCCACATTGTATATTATACCTTATGCACTGCAGACTACCTGGCAGTTGAGAGTGGAATCCATTATGATTACTATAATGTTATCCCTGTGTACCATGTGGGGCCTTAATGGCAATGTGCATGTAGTGAATGACACCAGTACCTCAATGAAATGGGAAATTTCATAAAATGCCCACATGGTGTTGTCTCTCTTTCTCTCTTCTCTGGTATATGAAGACTGCATAGCCTTTTCCATGTGCTGTAATGTTTGACTAAGAAATTAGTGTAGTATCAATGAGGCAGAAGCCTGGGACACACCCTCCTTGCCATCAGTTAAACAGTGCAATGTCACTTTAGCCAGTATTGTCGGTACTGCATATTCCTTAGTGCCCACTAGAGTGGGTATTAGCATCCCACAAGCCTGCCTGTGAGGGCAACACATCTGCTCATCCATGGTGTCTTTGTCCACATGGTAGATGTTTACTATTTTTGTGCCATGGTGGGAATGAAATGCTAAGGAAAGCTGGATCCTTCTGCAATGTGGGGAGTGATGATGCACACCTTTGCAGCTACAAGTGGATACTGATGCTTTCCCTAATGTATTAGATCAGTTGCTGTATCTGTTCACCATGAATGTATGATGTACAGCTACACTGGAACTTGTAGCATATGGTTCAAATGTTATACATTTCTGAATCACTTCATGTTGTTTGCCCTCATGTGCATTCACCATGGCCCTGATTATTGTGAGGTGTTGCACATTTCCATGTCATTATATGCTATTCTGCATGTCATGCTGGCCATAACATTTCATGGCCTTGCAATGACTATGCTAAATGTCTCTGAATCACCCCAACCCTGTGCACTTTCACGCATTGTAAAATTTTATCTTGAACATTGCTCTTTTTTTTCTGAATCATAGGGACTGCATTTAGGGTATAGCTTTCCTTTAAGATAAAGAAAAGTTTATTCCAGGTTTCAGCCCAGGAAGATTTATCTGGACATTAAAGTATTAACAAAATCATGTGCAATATGGTTGTATTCTATAGCAATCAAGTGTTGAATGCTTTACTGAATATACAAAGTTGTGGCCATTACTGGCTAAAACAGCCCTGCAGTATTAAGAGTGCTATTATATAGGTATACTTAAGATGTCTGCATGAATGGATGCAAATGTTAAATTGTGTGCCCTTGTAAATAAGCTAACTATATTTTCATTAAAGAACAAAAATAATGAATATGTCTTTTAACAGAGAGCGTAGACTTCTGATGTTTGCTACTTGGAATGAATGGTGGATCCTGGTTATTTCATAGGTTCATAGGACGATATTAGGTTATTGGTAAATAGTGTGGGAAGAAATAGCCAGGGAATTGTTATGGCTCGGCTTGTATAGGCCTTAGGGCCGATAGCCTAGTACCAACCCATGGCCCGGAGTCCCTTCTAAACCTAGCCAAGAATTTCGCCCATGTCTCCACAAAGTCAGCACCTGTTTCCCCCTGTCCAGCAGGGACACAGGTGGGATCCCAGGGGTGTATTTTCTGTTTCCCATCCAGTCATCTAGGTTCCTCTTAAAGAGGGCTAGATGGTACTCCGCATGACATGGAGAGGGAGTCTATTCCACAGATGGGGGAGTCTTTGGGGCACAAATCTATCCCATCAACAAGTTCTATTAATGTCACAGACCAGGTTGAGGCCTTGCATGTGGGTTGCACAAGTGGAGTTTGACTTACGGATATGCAGCAACTCCATCAAGGCTGGGTCTGAGATGGCGTTTATATCACGTCATCAAAAGCTGAAAACACCGAATACAATTTAATCGAACCTAAATAATCTAAAGCACACAATATCGAACATTCAGAACAGCAATTTTTTTCCCAGGGAAAAAATTCACTATTCCGAAACACATTCACACAACACAGGCACACCAAAAAAACAGCAATCCACACACTTACACTTAAAATCATACATCTAACCCTACACTAAACTATACAAACACTACTATCTTTCCACTTACCTTAACTCAACCCTAACCCTAAGGTCTGTCACTATCACACACTCACCTTACCCGCACCCTAACCCTAACTCACTTAACCCGCCCCAACCCTAAACTCTTTCACTATCACAGACTCACCTCACCAGCGCCCTTACTCTAACTCATGTAACCCGCGCCCTAAACTTAACGTCCACACAATCACACACTTACCTGAACCCCCGTAACTTTCCACCTAAGTGCTAAACATAGCGAAGCCACAGAAACGGACAACCAAATTCTTTCCCTAGGAAAGATTTCGATGTTCTGCAGCTTCTCTATTTTTAGCGTTCGCTGCATAGAGTTTGACATTGTGGCATTCAACGTTATCGGCTTTCGATAATGTTATATGAACCCTCTGAGATGGCCTTGTATGCCAGACACAGATCACCTCTGAGCAGTCTGTATGAGACTGAGTAGAGGGGCAGGTCTTTTAGCCTATCTGTATAGGATAGGCATTTGAGACCCTGGATTTTCCCGGTCAGGAACCTCTGTGGTCTCTCCAGCTGCATATGCTTGGCAAGGTATATGCCAAAAGGGGCATTGTACTCAATAATGGGTCTGATAAATGAGGACTACAGGGATGTTATGACCTCCTTGTTCCCAGATGAAATAGCCTTACTTATGAGGTGGGCCATGTAGAAAGCATTCCGTACAACAGAGGCAACGTGGAGATCAGATGTCAGGTTGCTATCAACATGGGTGCCCAGGTCCCTCATGACTGATTATATGCTTAGTACATTGTTATTAATATGATAATTAGTGAGGCCACCATTTTCCCTATAGGGGATAATGATGCATTTCTTGGCATCCAGTTTGAGGCCATGCTTCTGGCACCAGTCATTAGTTTGGGTAATGCCCTCTTGGAGGATGTTCACATCACTAGGGGATTTTAAGACAGCACCCAGCTTGCAGTCATCTGCAAACTTGGTCAGCCACAGACCACTGGTTTTAGCTTGCACCTCAGAAAAGTATATCCCAAACAGTAGAGGCCCCAAGACAGATCCTTGGGCTTTGCCACTCATTACGGGTCTACTACTAGAGGTGGCTTCTCCTATTTTGACTGAATGGGTTCTATCAGTGAGCCATTTAGCTACCTATCTGGTAACATATGGGTTGATGCCTAGCTGGGAGAGTTTGTTATGCCGGAGTGGGGAATAGTGTCAAAGGCTTTGGCTAGGTCAAGGTAGGCAGTGTGCACTGTCTTCCCCTCATCCATGGCTTTGGTGACTTTTGAAGAAGTTGTCCAAGTTTAACAGGCATGATCTCCCTTTGACAAAACCAAATTGTGTGGGGTCAAGAATTTGGACGTTGCCAGTGTCTTTGTTTATAAGGTCCATGATAATGTGTTCCATGGCCTTGCAGATCAGGCTAGTTAAGCTGATGGGCCTGTAATTGCCTGGGTCAGTGGACACTCCACCATTGTGTAGTGGGATGACAATGGCTGTCCTCCATTTGGATGGGACAAAGCCGGTGCTCAGACTTTGGTTGAATAGGGTGCCTAATGGTGATAAGAGCTCATGCCTGAGTTCATGTAGGATGCAGCCAGGGATGTTGTCGGGTCCCATGGAGACTGTATTTTTTGCCTTTGAGGGGGCATTAAAGATATGTTGCTTGGTGATGAGGTGAGGGGGCAGGTGCTGGGGATGTCCTGGTTTACTGATGAGGGGGGACAGGGGGGTGAAGTTTTCACTGAACCTGTCTGCCAGCAGGTTGGCTATATCTAGGGTGTTTGTGTATGTGGTGTTCTTAACCACCAGTTCAGATCAGATTTGGGTGTTACCTTTGAGACTGCGGATGTATGTGAAGAAGGCCTTGTGATTGTCCTTAGTGAATATGGCCAATTTGGACTTGAAGTTAGCCATAGAAGATTTCACCAGTGACCTTATATGCTTGTTCAGACAAAGGAGAAATTGCTTCCAACTTGGCATCTGCTACTTCTTGGTCCTGGACAGCAATTTTTCCAGTAGAGTTTTATAGCTGCTGTCCAACACACAGGTTTACTCTTCCTTGAAGAAGATCATTTGTTCCTGTCAGGTATTGCTGAGTCCATGCAGCTATGTAGGTACTCATAGAGTTTTTTGGTGTAGGCTTGGACATGAGTGATAGTTCCAACTGAAGGACGGTGGCTGTGAAGCTACTTATACCTGCTCTCAAGAGGTTGTAATTAGCTTTGGAAAAGTTGTTATGTTTGATCCTGATGGTGGGGCTGGGGGGGGGGTCAGGGGCAATGGTGATTTTGAAAGTGATGGCATTATCGTTGGATCTTACCAAGGCAGATGACATTGTAGGGGTGCTACAGTGGCTACTCATGTTGGTTAGTACCAGGTCTAGGATATTTTCCCCTCTTGTGGGGGTGTCGACCAGCTGATCCGATGCATTGGCATTTATGAAGTCTAGGAATCTATAGGCATTCATGTTTGGGTTAGAATATGTCTTCCACTCTATGATTAGATAGTTAAAGTCGCCCAGGATCAGGGTAGAGGGTTGAATCTTGATGGATTCAAGTAAGTCCAGATAGGTGGAGTGGGTGTTCTGAGTCATGGTTGGAGGTTTGTAGCTAGCTATGATTTCGGTAGGTATTCTGTTTGTACTGAGGCATCATTCTAGGTGATGGTAGGATGCTGCTTAACGCTAGGGACATACCTGCCTGGGACACGTATTCAGTGAGCTCAATCATGTCTCTCTCCATATAGTCCAAAGAGATAAGTTTCAAGTCATTCACACCAACATGAACTTTGACAGAGTCATAACAGTACCTGTTGTTGAGAGACTTGAGTGTGTGCATGATATGGTGGATTCTAGCACCTGACAAGCAACTTACCTTGACTTTTTCCTTGTCTAGCCTGGTGAGGAGTACATTTGTGTGTCTCACGATAGTCTTCTATGACTAGTATGTTGAGTTTGTGGCTGGGCCTTAGAGGCTGTGAGACACAGGCTTGTGAACTATGTGTGGTGCTTGGTGCTGTGGGTTGTGATTTGTGTGTGTGTTTTTTGCCTCAGAGGTCTCTTTTATTTAGTTATGTTTTTGCTGAGAACCTCCGCATATGTGGGAGTGTGTTGTACAGGTGTGGGTGTTGTTAGAGGTGTGGTGTTTGTAGTGTTTGTGCAGACAGCCTTCTCAGTGCCAGATGTACTGCCTTGTGAATGAGACAGCAAAGATTCTATGTTCTTAATGTAATTACATCTCTCATAAATTGTGTTCCTAGGTGGTAGTAGTAGAGGGTTGTCCGCTTACATGAGGCAGTTGCTACACTGTCTCAGGATGCCCATATCAACCAGACTAGCAGGAGAAAACCATAGGAAATTGTCCATCCATGGCTGTCAGAATCTGTGGAAGAGAGCTCAGGGATAGTAGCGTGGGTTCTATCTGAGGAGAGTACCTATAGGTGTGAGTAGGGCTGAATAAAATAAATACAGTAGCTGCATGGGAGGGCCCCACTTACACAGGAGTGCTGGTAAGGGAAAAATGCAGCTGAGATACCTTGCAAAGGGTTAAAACAGTGCAGCTGCAGTGAGCGACTCACAAACAGTCGCAAACCTGCACAAATGTGGGGTTTAAATACCATAAAAATGAAAGTAAAATAGAAACACTGGAATTGACTAATCAACCCTTGTACCTGAGCTCTTAGCTAAACACCTTATGCCAGACCAGTTCTAAGGGTTCATTTAATCCCACTAAGTGCAGGTGGGCCACAGCCAACACAAGATGGTGTAGCAAGAAACGCAGGAATCACGCAAACAGATCTGGATACAGCAAAACCTGTAACCAAAAATATGCTTCTTCTTCTTTCAGCTGCTCCCATTAGGGGTCACCACAGCAGATCAACTGTTTCCATTTCTTCCTGTCCTCTGCATCTTGCTCTGTCACACCAACCACCTGCATGTCCTCTCTCAGCACATCCATAAACCTTATCTTAGGCCTTCCTCTTTTCCTGTTACCTGACAGCTTCATCCTTAGCATCTTTTTCCCAATATACTCTGCATCCCTCCTCAGCACATATCCAAACCCACGTAATCTTGCCTCTCTGGCTTTGTCTCCAAACCTTCCAACATGGGCTGACCTTCTAATATATTTATTCCTAATCCTGTCCATCCTCATCACACCCAGTGCAAATCTTAACATCTTCAACTCTGCCACGTCAAGCTCTGACTCCTGCCTTATTGTCAATGCCACTGTCTCCAACCCGTATAACATACCTGGTCTCACTACCCTCTTGTAGACCTTCCCTTTCACTCCAACTGGTACTCGTCTATCACAAATCACTCCTGACACTCTTCTCCACCCACTCCATCCTGCCTGTACTCTCTTCTTCACCTCTCTTCCACACACACCATTACTCTGAACTGTTGATCCCAAGTACTTAAACTCATTCACCTTCACCACCTCTACTCCCTGCATCCTCACCATTCCTCTGTCCTCCCTCTCATTCACACACATATATTCTGCCTTAGTCCTGCTGATCTTCATTCCTCTTCTCTCTAGAGCATATCTCCACCTCTCCAGGGTCTCCTCCACCTGTTCCCTACTCTCACTACAGATCACAATGTCATCTGCAAACAATATAGTCCACGGGGACTCCTGTCTGATCTCGTCTGTCAACCTGTCCATCACCATTGCAAATAAGAAAGGGCTCAGAGCTGATCCTTGATGTAATCCCACCTTCACCTTAAACGCATCCGTCACTCCCACTGCAGACCTCACCGCTGTCACACTACCCTCGTACATATCCTGTACCACTCTTACATACTTCTCTGACACTCCCGACTTCCTCATACAATACCACAACTCCTCTCTAGGCACCCTGTCATATGCTTTCTCTAAATCCACAAATACACAATGCAACTCCTTCTGACCTTCTCTGTACTTCTCCATCAACACTCTCAGAGCAAACATCGCATCTGTAGTGCTCTTTCCTGGCATGAAACCATACTGCTGATCACTAATCATCACCTCCCTTCTTAACCTAGCTTTCACTACTCTTTCCCATAACTTCATTCTGTGACTGATCAATTTAATCCCTCTGTAGTTACTACAGCTCTGCACATCACCCTTATTCTTAAAAATCGGTACCAAAACACTTTTTCTCCATTCCTCAGGCATCCTCTCACTTTCCAAGATTTCATTAAACAATCTAGTTAAAAACTCCACTGCTATTTCACCTAAACACCTCCATGCTTCCACAGGTATGTCATCTGGACCAACAGCCTTTCCGTTCTTCATCCTCTTCATAGCTATCCATACTTCCTCCTTGCTAATCCACTGCACTTCATGATTCACTAACCGCACATCATCCAAACTTCTCTCCCTCTCATTCTCTTCATTCATCAACCCCTCAAAGTACTCTTTCCATCTGCTCAACACATTCTCCTCGCTTGTGAGTATGTTTCCCTCATTATCCTTTATCACCCTTACCTGTTGCACATCTTTACTAGCTCGGTCCCTCTGTCTAGCCAATCGGTACAGGTCCTTTTCTCCCTCCTTAGTGTCCAACCTTTTATACAACTCTTCATACGCCTTATCCTTAGCCTTCGCCACCTCTCTCTTTGCCACGCACCTCATCTCCTTATACTCTTGTCTACTTTCTTCATCTCTTTGACAATCCCACTTCTTCTTCGCCAACCTCTTTCTCTGTATACTCTCCTGTACTTCTTCATTCCACCGCCAGGTCTCCTTGTCCTCCTTCCTCTTTCTAGATGTCACACCAAGCACCCTTCTAGCCATCTCTCTGTTTTACTGTTAAACTGTTTAATTAGCTGAGTGTGAACTGTTCTGTGGTTATACTTCAGTGTGTATCTATTCTCCTGTGTTAAATCGGCCTAAACAGAGTTTAAACATCTTTAGCATATTTAGCTGGGTAACTACAGCAGAGCTAGTAAGGATGGAGTGGGTGGATAAGAGTGTCAGGAGTGATTTGTGACAGATGAGTATCAGTAAGAGTGAAAGGGAAGGTCTACAAGAGGGTAGTGAGACCAGCTATGTTATATGGGTTGGAGACAGTAGCATTGACAAAAAGGCAGGAGTTAGAGCTGAATATGGCAGAGTTAAAGATGTTAAGATTTGCACTGGGTGTGATGAGGGTGGACAGGATTAGGAATAAGTATATTAGAGGGTCAGCCCAGGTTGGAAGGTTTGGAGACAAAGCCGGAGAGGCAAGATTACGTTGTTTGGACATGTGCTGAGGAGGGATGCTGAGTATATTGGGAAAAAGATGTTAAGGATGAAGCTACCAGGTAACAGGAAAAGAGGAAGGCCTAAGATAAGGTTTAATGGATGTGGTGAGAGAGGACATGCAGGTGGTTGGTGTGACAGAGCAAGATGCAGAGTACAGGAAGAAATGGAAACAGATGATCCACTGTGGCCACCCCTAACAGGAACAGCCGAAAGAAGATGATGATGAATCTACCCTTGGCGTGCATGATAGCACCCTACTGCAGTCCGTGGCCAACCATCCCTCCCTTCCAGATTTAACAATTTACTCCCCCTGACCACTTCTGCTAAAATAATTAAATACATAGAAAGAAACGAATAAGTATAATAAACTTCAGTTCACCATCTCCTTTCGCCACTAGGTGGCAGCATACACCCATTGCAGAGAGACGTACACTATAACTTTTTGCCTTGTCCCCACTGTTACATTTTAATTATATTTACTCTTTGCCCTGTATTAGAGAACTGTGGAATACCCACTTAATTCTCGGGCTTCTCTCATAACTGCTGACATTACTTATTCGCTGGCTGCAGCTTCAGAGTCCCAGTTACTGATTATTTTTCTGTGGACTATCACTCCTTCTTGGCTCTACCTGCTCCGTTTGCCTTTCGGGCTCACTCCGCTCCCCTACCCTGTCCCTAAATTCCACCCACCCCCGCTAACTGCACATTTATACATCCCCTGACTCCACTCCACTCTAATCACAATAATCCTATAACACATCCCACCCACCTGTAAACTCAACATCACTCCAGAAACTACCACTCCTCCTACAATGCTCTACATATCATCACTCCCTATAACACCATTTGCCCTACTAATCTCTCTCTCCTGTCTTACCTATCTCACACATCTCCCCAACCCATACCATCCCTCTCATACACACTCCACTGCCTCATACCATCAACCTCACTCCCCATCCTATTCATCCATCTTACATCAACTCATTTCCTCTAACCCAACCTATCTATTCAAACCAAACCTACTCCCCACCCCCCAGTACTCTTCTATTACATGTCATACCAGAAAAAAACTAGTCTCACACAATCCAAGTTACCCATCCCCAACACACTACCTCACTCTACGCCTCCATCATATCTTTCTCTCACTTGTCGGTGACATCCACCCTAAACCTGGACCCATCTCTAACATCAATCTCACCAAACTCTCCACTCAACCCATAAAACCAAAGTACATTTGCCTCACTACACTTAATGCACAAAGCCTTAGAAACAAAATCCCTAACCTCCATGCCTGGCTCTCTCATAACCACCCAGACATAACCACCATTTCTGAAACCTGGCTCAAATTCTTTATAAAAGACAACGAAATTCTACCACCAGGATACCAAATAATTTGCAATGACAGACTCCACAAAAAAGGAGGTGGAGTAGCTATTTTCTACCCCTCCTCCCATACCATAACCCCCTATACCAATAAAATGCCAACCTTTGCCAGCTCTGAAATTATAACAGGTCTATTAAAAATAAACAACCACAAGTCCATATGTATCGCTGCCCTCTATATTCCCCCAGGTGATGACATCAAAACACTTGAAGACATCCTATCCTGGTTTTCCTCCAACATATAAAATGAAACCTATGTCCTCAGTGATACCAAAATCCACTGGACCACTGTTAACTCTGAAGCCCCTTCCCACACAATCAATCTGTACAATTTCTCCCAACTAATACATTCTCCAACCAGTCCAAATACAGATGGTACCTCTGGAACCATCATTGACTGGATCCTAACAACTCACCCAATCCTTATCACCAAAGCCGGAATAATACCAGATCCTCTCAGTGATCACTTACCAGCTTCACCGACCAGCACCCATCTCCTCTACAAAAACACCACCACTTCATCCAAACCTGCAACCTCTCCTCTTTCAACCCTCTAACTTTCTTAGAATGCCCAAAGCATACTGACTGGTCCCCTCTAAAACCCCTTCCTGTAGATGATGCTGTATCCTATTTCAACCACTCATTCCTAACCCTCCTCAATCAGCATGCTCTCCCCGTCAAACCAAACACATCAAAACTAATCCCTGCCCATGGTTATCAAAAGAAACTAAACTAGCCATGCACCAAAGAGGCAAAAAATGGAAACAATATCAAAAACAAAAAAATCCAACTCCCTCCTAGAGTTTAAGCAACTTTGAAACTCCACAAAAAAGCTAATAACTAAAGACCGCAAAGCCCACTACTGCAAACTTCAATCCTTGCACTCAACAAATCCCAATGAATTCTGGGACTCCATCTCATCCATTCTGCACCCTGGTGATTAAGAAAACCCCTGGCCAAATCCCAACCTCACCGACCTTGAAACAGCCACTCAGTTCAACTCATTCTTCATAGACTGTATAGCTAAATTATCCACCTCATTCCCACCCCATCCTCCAGCCCCAGCCCCTCCTGCCCTAACCACCACCCCAATTACCTACCTTCCTCCACGCCCTTCTGCAAGACTCCCATTCCCACAAGCACTATAAAAAGACTTCTCCTCAAACTCAAACCTTATTGCAATGCACCTGACAATCTTCCACCTACCTTCCTCAAACAATCTGTGGACAGTATTGCCTATCCCATCTCTATTCTTATAAATAGATCCATACAAGAATCTTACGTCCCTTCTATCTGGCGCCATGCTTACATCATCCCCCTCCACAAAGGTAACAAAAACACTTGATACCACCAACTTCAGGCCTATTGCCATCCTTTCCCCTCTTTCTAAAATACTAGAGAAAACTATCCAAGCCCAACTCATGACACACCTAACCCTAAACAATCTCCTCTCCCCTACCCAACACGGCTTCCACCCTGGCCACAGTACCATGACTGCCCTTCTTTCCTTTCTTGAAACCATCAACCTTGAACGCGACTCTGGCAAATTTGTATCTACACTATTTCTAGATCTGTCAAAGGCCTTTGACACCATCTCCCACACCCTTACTTATATCCCAACTGTCGATGCTACATCTCTCTCCCACCACCATAGTCTGGTTTTCCAGCTACCTGTCCAACTGCCAACAAGCTGTCCAGTGGAAAACATCAACCACCCCCTTCCTGCCTACACACACCGGTGTCCCACAAGGTTCCGTTCTTGGTCCTCTACTCTTTCACATATTCATTAACAACTTCCACCACTTCATCCCAGAATCCTCTGTCATCCAATATGCAGATGACTCGATGATCATCTGCTCAGCCTTCTCCCCCTCTGAGCTCCTAGCAAAAACCCAATTAGCCTTCTCCAAAACAGAAACCTGGATGCAGTCCAACCATCTGGCTCTAAATGCAAATAAAATTAAACTAATAATTGTTTTCCCCTACCAAAAACTCCATTATTGACAAAATTTCATTCACCATACAGAGCCAGAACAACACCCCCATGAAATCGTTCCCAACACCAAGCTTCTCGGCATCATTATTGATGAAGAACTAAAATGTGATACCCACATCCACTCCTCAATCAAGAAAACCCACCAAAAAATAGGTCTCCTCTACAGGCACAACCGCTTCCTCAGCCCCTGAACTGGACAAACCCTTGCATCCACCTTCCTGCTCCCCTCTCTTATGTACGGTGTGCCCCTGTTCACCAATCTCCATCTTGGCTTACTATCCAAACTCAAATCTTTCTACCACAAAATCTGCAAATTTGCAACCAATTCAAAAAGCTCATCCCACTACTGCCACTCCCTCCACACCCTAAAATGGCTTGAACTACCCAACTACCTCAGTTACCTACAACTCACCTTTGCCCGCAAGCTCATCTTTAAACCTACAGAAAAAGGAGAGCAATAGTCCAATAACTGCACAAAACACCGAGAAAACCTGCCAACTGCTCCTCTCTTGCTACAGCTTTAAAACCCGATATACCCAACTGCTCACTCAGATCCAAAAACCAAAATCTCCTTCAGGTCCACAAACTATCACGCCCTCCTGGCCATCTAATACTGTCCTACTCCTTAGCTAAACAGTGGAACTCTCTCCCCTCCCACCTACGCAAACTACCAAACCATACCAATTTCAAATCTCAGCTATTCTCTGATCTTTCTTCCATATGGGAATACTCATGTCACACTCCAACATAAACCCCTCTCAAACCCCCTCTCTTTCTACCTTGCACTGTAATCATCACCAATTAGCATCTACTATTGCTTATATCTCAACCAAAAACAATCTCTCCCCTACCAGGGACGGATCTTCTCTCTACTATCTGATGTACTATACTTTCCACTATACATATACTGGTACTTTCTCCATGCACAATGTTCACCTTACCTACTAAGGGCTAGTAACTATATGTTTAAAGGTTAATTCACTAAGGGTTTATAACTAAATGTTTTCTTTTGTAACATGTAATGTCTTGGAGCTTTTCTCCCTGCGCCTCCACTGAAAATGGCCTCTTTATGGCGCAGTGGACTTCCCCGGCCATCAGATTTAAATAAATAAATAAAAATAAATAGAGACTTACCTGATATAGTAGATCTGTGGTGGTACTGCGGTAGCATTGTTGCCTCACAGAAAGAGGTTCTCCTGTTCAATTCTCAGCTGGAGTGCCTTCTTTGCTGAGTCTGCATGTCCTCCCTGTGGTCGAGTGGCCTCCGAAAGACATGCGTGAATGGGTGTGCCTTCTCTGAAGGTTGGGCGTCGGGCTGGCAACTCAGCACCATAAAAATCGACTGCCAGTCATTAGCGGACCGTCCTTCCGCTGTGGCGACTCCTAACCGGGAAAATCCGAAAAGACAAACAACAAGAGACTCACCTGATATAGTTTCCCATACCTACCATAAAATATCATTCCCTCTTACAGACAAAGCTGACTACATCATCGAATGACCTGCTTCCATACCTAGACCTTCAAGCATACATGACCAAGCCAATGGAGCTAACAGTAGGGTCACTCCAGAAGCAAAGGATAAAACAATTAGATGAGGAAAGGAGGGAAGGAGGTTGAGGAAGCATGGATGCAGACAACACAAATTTATCATTATTCTGAGTACATAACTTGTATATCTGATGTTGCTTTCTTCTGTCCCTCAGTGGATGGGACAGAGGCCCCAGCTACTATAAATCTCAGGAAGTCTCATGGAAGGATATTTGTTAGAAAAATATGTATTAATGTGTGTATGCTTAATGCCAAATTAATAATCAAGTGTTTTTAATATGCTTTTCATTCTATTTTTCATGCACTGTGATTTATACAAATTGAGTTTCATATGAGACTGAAAATATGCTTTTCTAAAACTGCAGCATGCTTACTGAAACTTGCAAGTTGCCCTCTGACCTAGTAACTGCTAGCACAGCAATATTCTTGTTTATGCCTTGTGGAAATGTACTTGAGAAGCAGGTGTTTATCTGCTAGGTCAGAAGCATATGAATGAACAATACTCCATATTATAAATGTAATGATTCTAGACAAACAGCCTTGTTCAGAGGATGGGAACCTCTGCAGCTGCAGTAGTTTAGAGATAAGGTAGACAAAGGATTATTAGAGAAATGAACTGCTAGCATTGTGCTTGATTTAGCCGTAGTATCTTGAATGTAACATAACAAGTATCTAACTGAAAGTAACCAAGGCCATGTTGTTTTCCTCAGGAAGTTTCACATAAAAATTGTTTAAATCAGCAGAAATTCATGGGAAAGATGGTCAGCAGATGATGATGAAAGGTGGCAATCTGTTACGTCAGCATGGTAGGACAGGATTAATTTGATAACCTATAAAAATGAATGCATTTCCTGTTTCTGGTTAGACAAACTCTGTATTAGCACATTTTTGTCTCCTTGCTGCAAGATAAAGTGCCTTAACCTGAACCTACCGTGTTTTGATAATTTTTAAAGTATATTTTTCCTTTAACAATATTCCAGAGGACAGCCAAACCAAATGAAGCTCTAGTCCTTGATCATAAATCCATCTTGTAATGGGAAATGAAGGAAGGGACATTTGACCAAGTAGCTGTAGCACAAATGTCATCAAAAGATTCTCTAGAGAAGGCAGTGGAGGTACTCACTGACCTAGTTGAGTGAGCCTCAGGAGGTTTGGGTAAAGATGGCCTTTTCACATTGTAGACATGTGAAATATCATCTGATAACCATTGAGAGAGTGACTTTAGACACCCCCTTTCCCAATTTGGCCGTGGAAAAGGAAACAACTGCTAAGTCTTTCTAATCACCTTAGTGCCATGTAAGCAAAAACGAAGTTGCTGGTGCACATCCAGAAGGTGTAGTATGTATTTTCCCTTATTAGCTAATCTTGGGGAAAAAAGGGGAAAATTGATGGACCGAGTAATGATTCAGAAGCCACTCTTGGAAGAAGTGAAGGATTGGCTCTCAGAGTAACTCTGTCCTTGTAAGGAGACCAGATAAGAAGGTTTACTAGAAAGTGTGTTTAACTCTGAAACCCTCCTAGCAGAGGTGATTGCCACCAGAAATAAGGTCTTCCAAGCCTGATATTTTAAATCAACCATAGCTGCAGGTTCAAAAGGGGGGGGGGGATCTAGTCAAGGCCTGTAGGGGAATAGCAATATCCCAAGGAGATATGGAGTCCCTAAGGGGTGGACCGGAGTAGGAAGCTACCCCTAAGGAAAGCCTTAAAAAATTTTAAGGGAGGCTTTGGAAGATTGATTCTCCTCAAGATGAAAACTGGAGATAGTAGCTAGATGAACCTTGATAACAGAGTAGCTAACTCCACTATGATAGAGAGAGATGCTAGGAAGTCCAAGATGGCTGGGACAGGGGCTGAAAAAGGATTACAATTTTTACTGGAAGCCCATATGGAAAATCTTTTCCATTTGCTGTTATAAATCTTTCTAGTAGAAGGCCTTTATGCAGAGGTCTTGATGGGAATGACTTGGGAAGAAAGCCTGGACTGTCTAGCTATCATTGGAATTGGAGAAACCGTGTGGTCAGTTTGAGGACTTGAATGTCCAGGGAGTTGGGTCCAGCACTCAAGGAGAGTGACTCAGATGAGACCAAGAAAGGGAAACCACACCTGTCAGGGCTAGACGGGAGCAGTGAGGATCATAGTAGCCTTTCTTACCAGTGCCTTCTGTAAAAACGTTGGGAGGAGAGGAGTAGAGGGAAAACTGTACAGGAGGGTGGGGAATTGTTGGTCAGACAATCCCTTCATGATTCTCCCTCCTGGGAGATTAGGGCAAAACACTTGCTGCACTTGGTGTTGTAGGGGAAGGCAAAATGATTGCAGCAAGGATAAGCACCCCACAACTGCCTCCAGAGTGCAACAGTTGGATAAACACTCAGGAGCATTGGTAAGGTCTTTCAGAGAATGGACGCCCAAAAGCTCTGGTTTTGCAGATCATCTCTGCGATGAGAGTTCCCCGTCTGCTTTTGGGGGGGGGGGGCTATCACCAGAAGTGTCAGGAGCAAAACCTTGTGATTTGAGGAACCACAGCTTCTTCCCTGTCTTTTGGTTTCTGTAGAAGGACCAAGAGTAGAAAATCAGATTCCTACGGCAGACAGTTTTCTCATTTTGTTGACTTCTGAATATTGGCTCTTTTAACTGTGGCCTAAAAAGTGTCAAGCCATCATATAAGTCATGGATAAAGGATGTATTAAAGTGTTCTGCAAAGTTGAACAGATGCATCCAGGAATGCCTTTTAACATCTATGCCAGTGCCCACACCTCTTGAAGTGCCTGGAAATGAGGTGCATAGACACATCAAAAAGGATTTCTGGGTGGCCAACAGAGTCGACAGATTTCTTCTCTCCACTGCAGATAGGGACCTTGACAGATTTGGAGAGCTCCTTGATCAAATCTGTCTGAAAGTGCATCTCATGTCTGCCTTAGTGCAAAGGTCACTGAAGCATAAACTTACTTTCTGAATCTGTCCAGAGCCTTAAACACCCTATTAGGGGAATGGACAGTGGAAATTTCCTCAGCAGTCTTCTTTTTTGGTGGCCACCATCACCAACATTGAGTGAATGGGGGATACCCCTTCTCCAGTAAAAGCGATATTTTAGGGAAACCAAAAACTTATCAGTTCACCACATCCACTTCCTTCCACACCCACTTCCAGATTAGATCAACCACTTATTCCATGATAGAGACCACCCAAGAAGTAGACAGGCCAGTCCCAAAAGCCTAGAGAAATACAGACTCCTCCTGGGATGGGGTTTTAGAGGACACCTCACTTTCTTTCTAGCGGTTCCAGGATTTCTCCGAATGGGATATACTCAAAGGGGGATCTGGGGGACTCCTCAGCCTCACTGAAGTCAGAACCTTCAGTTAAGGACTCCTGGGAGTTTCTCCATCTTTCTCCGGATCCCCAATAAGACTCCTCACTGACACAGCTATATGGTTAAGATCTCAGCCGAGTGGTCAAGCTAAAACCTCCAGCACCCTCTCTGTCCAACCCCGCTCAAGTAACTGACACACACACACACACACACACACACACACACACACACACACACACACACACACACACACACACACACACACTTTGAGATTTGATTTATATTAGGGAACTCACTTATTCAGATAAGCTGGTGTTTTAACAGTAGATGTTGTGGAAGTATTCAGTGTTATTCCCCCATGATGTGGGTTTAGCTTGGTTTAATGATTTTGTAAGGGAAGCTAATTGTTTTAACCAAGATGAAATTTATACACTGAATATATGTATGGAACTGCTGTTGAAAAATAATTTTGTCTTTTTAGAGGGGCAGTATTTTCAACAAGTTAAAGGTATAGCTATGGCAGCTGCATGTGCCCCCATTTTTGCTAACATCATTTTAATCCAATGGGAAAAGAACTTCCTGTTTAACAAATTTGAGATGGTCCCATGGAGAATGTATACTCGACACCTGGATGATATTTTTATTGCATGGGAGGGGGATATATCGAATATAGTCCCTTTTGTGGAATTTTTGAATTCCACTGTGCCTTTTTTGAGATTCACCTACAATTTCAGTCCTGTCTCTATTAAATATTTAGATGTTACTATATTTAAGAATGATGAGAAACTGAGTATTGAGAGTACCATATACAGGAAATGAGTCTATATTACGTAATCGAAGAGACACTTCAAATACTTAATAATCTACACCAAAAGATCGAAATCCCAAAACCGTGAATGGCCACGTCCATGAATTTTTTCCTAGGGAAAAACTTTGCGGGGCCATTAACACAACACACACACTTCAAATTTAATTTAAGTGGGAGACTTTGCCCCCCCCCCCAGTTATTTCAACTCCGAGATCGCTCTACGTTGGGGAAAAGGATAAACCCCAGGAATGGCCAACACAGGTGGCCATTCGCAGTTTTGGGATTTCAGTCTTTCGGTGTCGATTATTACGTATTCGAAGAAGTGTCTCTTCGATTACATAATATAGACCCACAGGAAACCAACATATATAGCCTGTTACACTATGAAAGTAACCATCTTAACTTTCAAAAAAAGGGAATCATCAGGGGCCAATATATCCGGTTGTCCAGGATAATTTCAGATAACAATCTTTTTTGATATAGAAAGTGAAGTGCTGGCAAACATGTTTTGTGATAGGGGCCATCCTTCTCAGCTTATTAGCTCTGTCTGTACAGACATAAGGGGTAGAAGATAGACTGGTAACATTGTACCACTTATCAGATCCAATACTGGGTCTGTTAATGAACTTTTTAAACATGCGAGTTCACTTAGGAGTGATTTCTGCATATGTTTCGTAATGCAGTACTATGCAGAAGACATAGCTATCAGGAATATTCTTAATAAGAATTGGTCAGTTTTTTTCCCTGTTTAATGGCGTTCCTGATAAGTTGGGGGGCAGGCTAGTTATTGTGTATAAAAAAGGTAGAACTATAAAAAATTATTTGGAACCCCATGTTACACATCTGGGTATGTATTCCAACAAGAAGTTTGGTACTAGGAAGTGTGGTTTTTGCACCCAATGTAAGTTTATTTTGAGTATGGACTACATTCATGTTAATGGACATTTTCTCAAATCCACTTTTTTCTGTAATAGTAACACTAAGGGAGTTGTTTACTTGGCCCTGTGTCAAAAATGCACCTGTTTCTATGTAGGGAAAACCCAGAGAAAGTTAAGGGAGCAAATATATGTGCACTCCCTTGATGTTAGAAAAAACAAGACTACCAACTCCTTAGCCAAGCACGTCCATAATAACCCATCTCATTACTTTTTATTTTTTGGGCTGGAATGTGTTTTAAGGAATCCTAGGGGAGGTCCATGGGAGTTCTTATTGGAACAATGTGAGTTATTCTGGCAAGTGAGGCTAAATGCTGGCTTTCCCCCTGGGCTTAATGAACAAACTTCTGTAGGCCGCGTGTTAAAATAGAAATCTTATTAAGTATAATTAATGGTGTTTTGTGGAAAAATAATAATCATGTTTTAAACAGCTATTATTTTTCAATTTATTGTGTAATAACATGATTGTATGTGTTTTGTTTTTTTATTTTGTATTTTATTTAATTGGGTGTGTGGAGTCATGTGATTTTTTTATGAGACTATTTAAACGTGTGTGTTTTTTCTTGTATACTGTGATGAAGTCTGGTTACAGTTCAGACGAAAGCACTCAGTATTAGAATAAAACTTTGGAAAGCTGTGGTCCTTCGCTGCTTTTCTATGGTTCTTGGAGTGTAATTGGATTACATACTAAATCTAGAGTACTTGATAATAGTTTTCAATCTTACTCACAAACACTGGCTAATCTACAGTGTATGTACTATACCTGTGTACTATGTATGTATTCTACCTATGTCCCAAATTTCAGCTGTACACCACAAATCTATTAATTACCTTTATTTTTAAATTAATATTTTTTTTGTTTGTTCTATCCACTGTAACTGTTGATGTGCCGCATACCACTGTAAAAATGTGTCTTTTGTACTGATCATGTCTAACTAAATGTATCTGTAATTTTTTTCTTTGTGGAGCTTTTCTCCCCGGGCCTCTGCTGAAAAAGGGCCTTTTCGGCTCAGTCAGACACCCCCGGTTAACAAATGTAATATAAAATAAATAAATAAATACATTTTGTCATTTTGGTTCCTGGTTTTATGTGATCTGGATATCCCACCACTGTCAGACAATTAATATGTAATGCCACTGCACTGGCCCAGTAATCAAGGAGCCTCAATCCTCACCACTAGCACTAGTGAGGGACGTACACATTGGGAGGGTGACAAGTACACACACAGTAAAGTACAATTTCCCTTAAGAGCACAGAAAGATCACAGTCAGTCTGGGGATGGTTTCTACCTCTTTCTCCTGATCCCCAATAAGACTCCGCACTGGCACAGCTATAGCGTTATGATCTCAGCCGAGTGGTCAAGCCAAAACCTTCAGCAGCCTCTCTGTCCAACCAGTGCTTCGTGTCCCTGCCCAAGTAGCTGACACACACACACACACACACACACACACACACACACACACACACACACACACACACACACACACACACACACACACACAGACACACAAACTCTTTGAGATTTGATTTATATACAAACATACAAACACTCCTGGGGAAGGTTGGCATAGGTTTATTAGCTGTGGCCCCTTCTGTCCAGACTATAAGGTAGTTTTAACTGCCACCAACCACTACTTATCAGCTACTCTAATGCCCTTACAGAGGGATGACTAATCCTACTGTGTAATGTTACTATTATCCAAATGGTAAGTGTGACCAAGACCAAGGCTATCTAGGAGTGTCCTGTATAGTGTCACCAAATACATATGCAAGTACTCTAAGAGCTTAAACATCTCTAAGTAAACCAGCCACAATTAAAAGGTTTAAATATATTTAATAATAAATAATAAAAAAACAAGACAATATTCAATAACTCAACACAGTGACTACAGAGTTCAGAATCACAGGAAATATTTTAAAACAACATTGCAGGACAGTCTCAAATAAATACAGAAAAAATCTAAACTAATATTTACTATATTTCTAACTATATCTAAAAACATTACTTTTTCCTAGTTGCTTACTATTAGCAAGGCAGATACAGAAGTGCTAAATGGATGCTTCTAGAACCAAGACAAGATACAAAATGCAAAATCTGTCTCTGAGAGAGTTCTTAAATTACTATTAAACATTACCACTGGGTCAGCTTTCGATGACATCACTCCTTGTCACCTACCTTCAGTTCCCAGGCTAACAGAAACTTAACAAAATTTCAGCATCTCTATGTGAGAAGTACATATCTCTCAGATGTTTGCTCAGAACTGGAAGTCGTAAAACAATTAAACACTTTTAAATTTTAAACCTAGTAATTATTTCTGTTTCAAAACAATAGAAAAATGTCTAGCTCTAGAGATCCTGTCTTCTTGCTGAAACTGAGCAAACACAATTGTAAAACAATTTCAGCTTATTTTCTTGCAGTTTTGCAAGTTAACTCTGTATTTTTCAGCTTCTACTATTAAAACATACATTTGCACAGATATATAGTTTATATACATTTCTGTTTTTTCCAGTAGGATACAATGCGGTTACATTCTTGAAGCTTAGTACATAACACACAGTTCAACACACACTTCTGCACCCGTAGTTTAATATACACATAGCATATAGTTCTCTTACATTTTTAAGACAAGCATACGAATCATATTAATATTCGCAAATGACATATGATTATTTACAAAATTCCAGATAGCTGGACTGGCAGTGTCACAGTACAATGAAAAGTTCTTTCCTGTAGGAAGTGGGATTGCAGTCTGGGTGAAACTGGCTCTGGGGAGAAACGTGGTTCCGGAAAAGGAAGCATGCTGGATCCAGTGAAGATAGGGTCCTATGCAAATATTACGTCCCAGGTCATAGCAAGTTTCAGAGCCAGACCTATGGACCAGGAGCAATACAGTGACAATTTCTTGGGCTTTTTGGTCTTTTCTTCTTCTTTTGACTTATCACCAGTCTTCTCACCTTTGGACTTGTCAGAGACCTTTCTGGCAGAAGTGAAGACAGCAGAAGTTGCAGACTGAGACAGGGAAGCTTCCCCTGTGGCGGCAGGCAGGAGACCCTTTCATACCAATTTCTCCTTTCAGTAATAGTGCCAAAAGTAGTAAAAACAAAGCATCACTCATCAGGATGATTGACCCCCAAACAGTAAATGCACTTGGCATGTGTATCCAAGTTTGGAATTATATCACCGCAGGCTATGCATTTCTTAAATCCTGATGGCTTATCAGCCATGTCAAGAAGAGCCTACAAAGTCACCTAAAAAGGAAAAAACAACCACAAAAATCACAGCAACAGTCACAACCACAAAACACAGCAATCAGAAAAATACTAAACAAAAAAATAAAACTGATCCAAAGTACCCCTAAGCAAAAAAAGCTATTACTAATAGCTTAGATGACAGAGGAAAGGGCAACAAAAAGGTGAAGACAGAAAAACTAGATCTACAGTTTTTGAGTAAATGGAGGTAAGCAATAGCAAGAAGGTAAGAAAACTACAGCAAAATAGGAAAAACTTAGTTTTGACTTGACTGAACCCAATGCATGAGCAATGGAGATCACTTCTGTAGCAAATGAGCAGCAAATGAGATCTGAAATAATTCTCTACTTGCAGGAGATTATGGATAAGGGGGAGAGCCTGAGCTTTGGATCCAAAAGTCAGATCTGAGATGTATCGGATAACCCATTAATTGAAGAAAGGATAGAAGAGACAACAGATCAGAAAAACTTGGAAAGGATACACTATGTGCATTTACGAAACAGCTTGCACGACTACTGAAGCCTTACGGCCTTTTGCACTTCAACGTGTATATGGTATTTTCATGTAGGTATGTTTGTGTGGTTGAGATAAGCCTGTGCAGGAGGTGATCTAAACCTTTAAAATGTAAACAATGTTTAATGAATAGCTGTTTACTTGTTAATCTCTGTAGGAGCTGCATATTTTTGCTAATGTGTTCCACTCAGAGGGCACAGCACCCACAGCACTACTTTCTTAAATTTATCCTTGAAAGTTTTCTGTGTTTATCTAAATGCTTGCAAAGCACGAGTATTGGGACATAAATACTCCAAAATATGATCACAACATTGAAATATTCCTCAGTAGTCCAGTGATGGGAGTTGCGTTGCATACCTGAATCACAAAGTTGAAGAAAAAAGTTTTAAAATGTACTGTAGAGTATCTAAAACCCCTTGATTTCTTGGAGGGTCCAGATCCTCTGCCTATTCGAATTACTTTCCCCAACAAAGAACATGGTTCTTTGGCAAAAAATTGCCATCCTCCCTAGCGAATGCTCTGCCCTGTCTAAAAAACGGGGGGGGGGGGGGGGATATGATGGGATGTTGATTTTATAAATACGGAATCAGACCAGATTTTATAAGTGACCAGAACTATGTGCAGCAAGGAATATCTAGTGTCAAAAGAAATGTTGGTAGTATGTTGTGGTAATACAAGCACATTTGTCAAACGTACCAGCTTGTACATAACAAGCCTTATTTTGTCAAATGTACTCTGCTACATAACAAACAGTATTTTTCTGCTTTACTTTAGCGCATTGTGACATGATATTGTAATGTGTGGATGTATGGATGTGTGAGTACTGTGGCCAAACGTTTTGTTAATGGTGCCTTGGTACTAAAAAGTTTGGGAACCCCTGGGCAGGCAGTATAACACACAGGATTAAGTCTATAAGCTGCTAAGAAATTTAATTCTATAGTCCTAGATTTTTGCTTGTTTCTGTCCTGCTACATACTGTGTGACTGGAAAGTCTGCTTAATCAGACCTATGCTGTTGTGTCCATCCATGAAAACACCTACTTGTACCTGTTTGGTTATTTAAAAAAAATAAACACAAAAAATATTTCATAGAATGACCAGAGAAACTGTGAAACCGCTTCCTAGACCAATAAGAGGGTATAAAAAGAATCAAAGATACAGAAGGAAGACACAACAACAGTGAAATAGGACTGAATGAACTGACAGACTGCTTGTTAAGAAGGATCAAAATCTTATTAAATATGCTGGAAAATGGAAAGTCAGGGTAGGACTTTATCTACTGTTAAATTTATATTTGTAACCACAGCAAAAATATAGCTTAGCATCTCTGCAAGTGTTGATTCATTTGTGTAATGTGCCACACAAATGATCTTTTGTTATTTTCATTCCTAATCAAAGCAATGTTTCCTAGCTGGGTATGCAGGCTTCCATCATTAGTGAGGCAACACTAATATATTTACACAGCATTTGTTGAAATAAAGTGTTAATAAGTCCATTAAATTTGCCCATATTTGTTGCACGAAGTTTTAATGATTTACACAACGTATCTGTCATCCTTTTCTGTCTTTTGTATCTAAGTATAAAATAATGCTATTTATGAATGAGTGTGTACTATACAATAATACTGTCCTGTCTTTCACACTTTTGACTTTCTACTAACAAAGCATGATCGCGTGGGCTGGGTGTTAATGTTTCACAAAAGATATATATATTTGAAGCTGTAGTGCAGAACCAAGCCAGCATTTCTGAAACCGAAGCCCATTTTTTTCTCTGCATTCTAATCATATCAAGCCTGTGATCTCCTATGTCCCATTTTCACAGACGATATGACAGTCCTGACAGCCAGATAGTTACAAGTCAGAAAAGGTGGTAATTGCTTTCTCTGGAGCTGAGCTGTTGTCATGGTGACCAATTGAAACTTGACTTGTTTGAGATTAGAAAGTGAAAATTATCCAATTCATCTGTTAACAAGTAAGAACTGAGTTTTTATTCCTGGCAGGATTAAAATCAAGATACACTAATACAGTTGTTTCCTATGCATGCCAGGACAGAAGCTACTATGCCAGTAATGGATACTAGTTATGCAATACAACCTTGTTCAAATTCAGAAAGATGCAAACTAAACAGATAAAGCAGTCGGCATGCCTACTGTATACCCATCGTCAACATACATAAACTCATACAAATCATTGTAACTGTAGCCTTCTAAAAAAAATGCAGTCACCATTTTCTCTGTGCTCCTAAATGAAGAATTGAAACTAAAATGCTAATTTTAAAAATAGATGCCCCGCGTACCTATGCATCAAAAGACTGCACCTTGAAGCAGAATAATACATAAGCGAGATTTAAAAAAGTAAAACTTAAAGGTTAATGGGGGCTCCAAAGAGAAATTATTAATTGGTATGCTGTGGCGATACATATTTTTGCATCTTCAGTTAAATTGGTGACAAGTGTGTTTTTTTCCCTGCTTCTTTTACATGGATATCAAATTATCAAATATCATGTTTTGGTCTAGTATTACGTCTAGTAGCTTGGTATGTGAAACTGTTTCAGTTATTGTAATAGGTAGAGGTGAACTTGAATTTACTGCCATGGAATGGTTTTGGAGTGAAGAGGAATATATATTTTTTTGCGGTGTGGGGGATCAGTAGGAGTTGGGAATTGTTGAGCGATGTGTCTATGGAGAGGAGAGATTTTTGAATAAGTTACATTTTTCGGCGGTTCTAGCTACATAGATGAGTGTTGTCATTCCCATATTGTTTTTTGGTGGCTTTGTATATGTCATTAATGAAATTATTAAATAGGACTGGGCCTAGGATGGAGAATTTTCTGTAACTGCAGCGGTTTTCTATAAAGTGTTTAGACTAATGCACGAAAGTAGTGATGTAATTCTCAAGGATTCTAACTTTGATGTGATCAGTATGCAGCAATATAAATCAAGGGATAACACTGCAACAGAAGTGGGCAAATGTAATGTATGAAGGTGCTTGTGCCTCAGTTAAAAGATCTAACACAGATTCAAGAAAATATAATTGTACTTTTTCGTACTGTGCTTGTAAAATACTTTTGAGCAAAATTACCAAGCACATTAACACATTTCTCCAACATTTAGGATAAAAAAAATGTCTACTGCTGCATACACTGTTGAATAGCAGAACATGTCCTCTGAAGTGTTAACAGCTCATGGAGTATGGTGCTAGCCTTGACACCCCAGGAAGTTTGTAGGGAGGGTCTGTCAGTGCTCATAAGACAGAACTACAAAATTATATCTATTTATATACAATATTATATCTATTTATATACAATATTAATTTATATTCTTATTTATTTATATGTTATATTTGTATGACACATGAAAGCCACAATGCCTATCTACAGAAACTAGAATAACTTACTATTAAAGCCTGATACCATTTTCCTAGGTGATCCTGAACTATCCAACTATAGACTGAAACATCTACACCACCACTAGTACACAAACACATAGATTCCTGGACTTTGTCAATACAAATACCCTGGAACAATTAGTCAGAGTACCCATTTGGAGGAATAACATCTTGAATCTTGTCCTAACCAATTTGGGAACATTTTGCACCATCTGTTGTGTATCTTCATCTTGTGTTAGGCCTGAACATGAAGCACCATCTCTTGTGTATCTTCATCTTGTGTTAGGCCTGAACATGAAGCAGTCTCTTTTGAAATAAAATTGAAACCAGAGATCCCTTCCAGCTGAGGTACCTTCTTAAATTTCTTTAACACAAGCTATCTACTGCTAAGTGATGCATTGGCAAGCTTCAGATCCCCACCAAACACAGTTAACTCCACTAAATCCACTGAAACAGTTACCACCACACTATACCAGCATGTAAGCAACTGCATAGATGTAGCTGTACCCCACAGGAACAAGTAAGTGCAGGGCAAACCCCAGAAACAAACCCACATAGTGGAACTATAATATGAACAAGCTTTATAATAAAAGGAAAATAATTTTGACCAAAATTAAGAAAAGTAATTCCTAGAATGTTGGAGCTTTCTTGTCAGTGAAATAAACAACTCAGGAGCTTAATGATAGCCATCACAACCAAATTGGAGGCGAAAATAGCTACTCAAGCCAAAGATAATCACAAGGCATTTTTTTATTTACGCTCATAATCTCAAATGCACAATGCAGAAATACCCTGAGCTGATTGTGAATGATGTTACCTGCATGGAGACTGAAGATACACCAAACCTACTGACCAATACATGTAGTTCTAATTTTATCTCTATCTGTCCTTCAAGATATACTTGAAACTGGCTCGCCTCCAGCTATCACACAAGAATAAGTCCTAAAACTGCTATCAAAAGCTAAAAATACTGCATTGATGGGTCCTGACACTATCCCTGAATGCATCTTAAATAGCATGAAGCATGATTTAGCCTTACCCCTAATAACACTGTTCGTTCTAAGCCTCTATACAGGTTTTGTACCAAGTGAATGGAGAAACAGTTACAGTCATTCCCATGCATAAATAAGGACCTGCCACAGACCCAGACAATTAGACTCAGAAGTCTGACCAGCCTCCTGTGCAAAGGCATGGAAAGATTTATCATGGAACTAATCAGTCAGGACATAGGGAAACTCTAAACACTGGACCTGCCTCACTTTGGATTCATCAAGGGCAAGTTATGCTTACTCAGTCTCGTATATGGTTTTGAAAAGGTCACTATCACCAAAGCAATGGATGAATCCAAAACCGTACGTACCACATATCTTGACCTGGCCAAATCTTTTGACACATTTCCCTACTCAGGCAATATAGAAAAGCTAAATAAATTAAGAACAATCCCATGTGCCACCTACTAGATTGCTAGCCGGCTCGGACAGGATACAAGAAATCAAAAGAGGGGATGTTACCTCCACAAAGAGACCAGTCACCAGTGTAGTCTCCCAGGGTTTTATGCTGGAATCTCTCCTGTTTGGCATCTACATTTCTGAAGTAAAAGCCAATACCAAAGGGCTCTGGCTGACTAAATTTAAAGATAAGTGCAAGCAAGGAGCAGTCATTGAATCCCAAATTACTTAGCTGTCCTGCAAAAAGGTTTGTCCCAAATAAATAACCGGTGCCAACGTTTTCATTCATGAAGTTTTCCATGCTGTAAAAAAGCATTCTGTCAGCAAATTCATAAACATATACTTTTATTACATTTTCTCACCATGAATATTAACATGCTGGGTGTAAACAATGTGTTCAGGCAATGTATTGTAACTTTTTGATAGTTCAGCTCTATAGTTAAAAACATGCAGTGTATAATTTAATAAGCAAAAACTAAAAATGTGAAAATGAAATATTATCTTTACTTTTTTACAAAAGACAACTCATTTTTTAAGCATTTTACAAAACAGATTAAACACAAAGCACTTTACAACACAAAGTTCTTAAAAATAAGCAAATGTGTCACAACTGTTAACACAACTAAAATACAGAATAGAGATGTAACAAAAAAGTACTAATTTAAATATACAAGTATTAGTAACTAGTATTGTATAAATCCAAATCAATGTTACACAGAAACACACTAAGGATCAATGTCAGTCTGCTGCTTGCTTGAAAAAAAATCTGGCATTCAGTTTAGAACGAAGGCTGGAATTTAGCTGCTTCCTTTGGCTAGAGCGTCTTCGCTGTCCTGCAAAACTACCCCAGATCAACTACTCTGTTCTGCCCTCAGTATGATGATGTAATCCACCAGAAGTTGCATCAGATTGCCACACCTTAGATAGCAAGCTATACCATAGACAGGTAATGGAATTCATAAACATCCTCTATTAACAAACTGCATCAGCTTTACGTGGTATAATGTGAAGTTATCCAATCCTGCAGTGCATAGGTTCATAGGTTCATAGGTTGGTACTAGGCTATCAGCCCTAGGGCCTATGCAAGCCTAGCCATAACAATTCCCTGGCTATTTCTTCCCACATTATTTACTTTCCTGGACCCCTGTCTAGCAGGGTGACTGACGTGATCCCTGGGGTGAATTTCCTTTCTCCCATCCAATCGTCAAGGTTCCTCTTGAAGAGGTCCAAAGAGGCACTCTGCTTGACATGTATGGGCAATCTATTCCAGAGTCTGGGGAGTCTCTGGGTCAGGAACCTATCCCTCCAGCATGTTTTGTTTATTGTGATGACAAGGTTTAAATCCCTGGAGCGTGTAGCTCTGAGGGATTGGGATTTCTTTAAGTGTAGCATGTCCAACAGCTCTGGGTTTGACATGGCCTTGTATGTTAAGCAGAGATCGCCTCTGAGTAGACAATATGCGACAGAGTATAGCTGGAGTTTTTTAAGGCGGTCAGCGTATGGCATCTGCTTTAGGCCTGTGATTCTTTTAGTGAGGTATTTCTGAGGCCTTTCCAGTTGTTGCAGATGTCTTGAGAGGTACATACCAAATGGGGCGTTGTATTCTATAATGGGTCTAATGAGGGATGAGTACAATGGGACAATGACCTCCTTTTTCTGGATGAAAAGCCCTTCGTGATGAGGTGTGCCACATAGAAGGATTTCCTGACTGTTGTGGCGATGTGGTTATCGAAGGTGAGACCACTGTCCACCTGTGTCCCTAAGTCTCTTATCACACTTTCTGTGTTTAGTGTACTGCCACCTATATGGTAATTCATGGATACATGTTTTTTCCCAAAGGGGATAACAATACATTTCTTGGCATTGAGCTTGAGCCCATGACTCTGGCACCAAGCATCTGTTTCTGTAAGGCCCTTTTGTAGAGTATCCACATCATTTGGGGATTCAATAATGGCTCCCAGTTTGCAGTCATCTGCAAACTTTGTTAGCCAGAGTCCCTAATTGTTGACCTGTACTTCAGAGAAGTAGATGCCAAACAAGAGCGGCCCCAGGACTGAACCCTGAGGTACTCCACTTGTCACTTGTCTGGAGCTGGATTTGGAGTTGGCTACTTTTACAGTGTGGGTTCTATCAGTAAGCCATTTAGTAACCCATTGGGTGACATAGGGATTAATGCCCAACTTAGTAAGTTTATCTATGATTCCAGAGCGGGGGATGGTGTCAAAGGCCTTGGCAAGGTCTAGATAGGCTGTGTGGACCACCTTACCCTTGTCCATGGCTCTGGAGACTGATTCAAAGAAGTCAATCAGGTTCAGGAGACAAGATTGGCCCTTCACAAACCCAAACTGGGTGGGGTCCAGTGTTTGAAGGTTGCCAATGTCTTTGTTTATAAGTTCCATGATAATACGCTCCATGGCCTTGCAGATAAGGCTTGTCAGACTGATGGGACGGTAGTTTCCTGGATCCAAGGTGGATCCCCCCGTGTGGATTGGGATAACTGTAGCTCTGCACCACTCAGTGGGCACGAAACCTGAGGTGAGGCTATGATTAAACATGACACTTAGGTGAGGTGCCAGTTCATATTGTAGTTCATGTAGTACACAGCCCAGGATGTCATCTGGTCCCATGGATGCTGTATTCTTGGCTTTAGAGAGTGCGTTTTGTACCTGTGTGGCCATTATTACTGGAATTTGGCAATCTTCCGGTATTGAGATGGGCCATTTAGGGGTGAGAGGGGTGAAGTTGGCACTGAATCGATCTGCCAGGATATTGGCAATATCCTTCGGATCAGTATATTTAATGCCATTCTGTTTTAGCTCAGAGCAGATCTGAGCATTGCCATTTAGATTCTTGACATAGTTATAGAATGCTTTGTGGCTGTCTTTGGAATCTTTGGCAATTTTATTTTCATAACTAGCTTTGAAGGATTTTATGAGGCATCTCAGTTTCTTACTGAGGCTAGTAAGGGAGTTTTTTGCATCCTGGGATTTTCCTCTTTTCTGCAAAAGTTTCTTCCTTTTGTTGTAAAGTTTGTTTATGGCAGGGGACCACCAGATTGGCTTCCCTTTTTTGGATGAGAGCATTTTGGTTCTATTTGGGATGGCACGATTCATGCATGAGTGGATGTGCTCGTACAGTGCCTTAGTGTAGGATTCAGCAGTTGAACTTTCAGTTCCCGTCTGCATGGGTGTCATGAAGTTTGTCACTTCTGACTTGAGTAGCATGAAGTTGGCTTTGGAGAAGTTTTTATGGTTGTTTCTTTACTGGGGGTGGGGGTGGGATGTGGATGTTAAGGGTGATTAGCTTATGGTCAGACCTGACTAACGAGGGGGTGACCATAGGTATGGAGCATTGATTTCCCATGTTGGTAATGACCAGGTCTAGGATATTGGAGCCCCTGGTGGGACTATGGATTAGTTGATCCAGGGTGTTGGAATTTATGAATTCCAAGAACCGTTGTGCAAAGGTGTTGGGACATGAGTAGTTTTCCCAGTTAATGGCAGGGTAGTTAAAATCACCCAGTATTAGGGTGTTTGGTTCTATTTTAATATTTTCCAGTATGTTTAGAAAGGTGTAGTGAGAATCTTGGGGTATGGTGGGGGATCTGTAGCAAGCTACAATTTGGATTGCAGTCTTACCTAGTGTTAGTTGCACTTGGAGAATTTCAGACACATTGTGTTGGCCAACTAGCCTGGTGGTGTGAATATCCTTGGTGAATATTGACACTCCTCCACCTTTAGTGTTTCGGTCCTGGTTTGGTGGCCAAAAAGTGTGGTAAGAGTTGTAGCCTGGTATTGCAGGGGTGCTCTCTGGAGCCTTGAACCAGGTCTCAGTTACTGCACAGATATCGATGTTCTCCATTTTTAGGAGTGCCTCGAGAGAATGCATTTTGAGGTTTAGACTTCTAGTATTGAGTAGCATTACCTTCAGATTTTGCATGCTTGTACCTGTTATGGTGGTGGTTTTGTCTTTTGAAGTTTGCCTAAAAAAGGCACTATAGGGGTGGCAAGAGCCTTAGCCAGTAACCTGAATCCCAGGGGCGACAGGTGCAGACCATCTCTGGCAAAGCATCGTGGTTTGTCAATCATGTCATCCCAGGCAGACAGAAGTATTCAAGGCCGCAGCAGAGTTTTATTACCCTGCTTCATGGTTGCACGCACGCACAGAAACAGTACAGTTGTAGGCATCCTTTTGTACCTAGAGGATAACATTCCTGCTTTTACACTTGTAGGGTTGTCCTTTAAAGTTCTCTGCATTCACAGCATGCCACACATGCATTTGTAGCAGTATTAATGTATGCATTATAGAATTTACCCTGTCATGCCTACAGTCATATTGCTGACATACATATGCTGCTGTGGAGATGGTCATCTTCAGGGGATGTCAGCAATATGACTGTAGGCATGACAGGGTAAATTCTATAATGCATACATTAATACTGCTACAAATGCGTGCGTGGCATGCTGTGAATGCAGAGAACTTTAAAGAACAACCCTACAAGTGTAAAAGCAGGAATGTTATCCTCTAGGTACAAAAGGATGCCTACAACTGTACTGTTTCTGTGCGTGCGTGCAACCATGAAGCAGGGTAATAAAACTCTGCTGTGGCCTTGTATACTGCTCCTTGTGTATGTCAGCAGTCTTAAAGCAGACAGTTTGTGCCAGTGGTGTAGAGTACTAAAGCCCTGACTATGGCCCAGGGACTTGGGTTCAATTAGTAGCTCAGGCACTTTGATGGTGTAAGCAGAGAAAGGCATACCTATATGGGGGATAGGTGTGCATGCTTGCTGTGGTTGATCCATGGTGGAGGCTGGGGAGAGGTGAAGGGTGTTATCCACAGGGGAACAGGGCAGTCATTAAGTCACACATGGAGGCATGGATAATATGCTACCAGTGCCTATTATATGCCTTATCTGGGACAGGACAAGTACATGCTGAGGGCCAGACTTACTGGAGGAAGAACACTCCCAACACCAGTATGTCACATCTCCAGAAAGCCTCAGTTTCCTCACCAGTCCCAAATGTAAGACAATTATTCTGGTGGAGGCTAGTCAGGTTCAGTGTATGCGGCTGGAAACAAGCCCTAGGTAGTACTAATCCAAAAATGCCAAAAAAAAAAATTGTTACTACAGGCATGCGGTCCCTTCTCTGTGTAATGTTGTAGGTATGCTGTCAGTATGCAGGGGGAACTCCTCTGTATACCACAAGTGACTATTGGCCTCAAAGGGCTACACTGTTGCAGTGGAGATGTACACTGACATATTATGCCAGTGTATAATTTCTAAGTATTGCAACGTAGCAAGAAGCAAGCAGAGTTTGGAATCAGAAGTGGACCTCTGCGGCTCCTCGTTAGTCTGTGCTGCTTGAGGAATCTGAGTTTTTTGTGAACTTGGCCTGAACATCGCACTACCAAGACTATAAGTTATTTTGGAGTCCTTTCCTGAGTGTGCACAAGAAGGTACTGAATAAAATTAGTGCATTTTGAAGACACATGGTCTGTGTTGAGAGTTGGTGTTAGCTTTCTTTGCAGCTCCTAAAACATATTTTTGTCTGATTCATGTCATAGGCAGGTTTTCCTTCATTAAATCACCAGTATCAAATTCAAAATGTTTTGAGCAGGTATTACTTTTATTTTTATTGTTCATGGCTCTTTTAAGCAGGTGGTTTTCCAGTTTTCCCATCATTCTGGAGACCCTTTCAATTTCTGCCTTGGAATATGGCACGCAGATTAGTGTCATTAACTGTTGCTTGAAAAAATGGCAGTTTATTACAGTCAGACAGTTCTTCCAAAGCATGAACCTAATAGTTAGAGGCATAGTAAAGTGGGCAATTTATTTACTGTCAGATTTCTTTTATCTTAAAGCATATTCAACACAAATTCATCTATTAGCTGTTCAGTGCCTCTGACAGTAATACAGACTCCCACACAAAAATCAACATCGACCACAAACATTGATGTATCTAATTTATCGTCTGGGTTAACAAGGAAGATACAGCATCCTATAAAGTGTGTTCCTGAAATGAAGATTTACCTATGTTTTGTAAAGCAGTATAAAAAGCAATTTCCTAGTGATAACTCTTATGCTACCTGACCTCCAGGTCAGTGTGAAGGTCATCGTTAGATAGAAGACAGTAAATGTCATCAAAACAGCTATACTGCTGTCTTGAATCAGTCTTGGCATTCTGCCAACATACTGATTCTTTAATATACATACACATTTCTTATAGATTTAGCATCTGAATTCCAAGGCTCATTATTTCTCCGCAATACTGCATCAGTTTTTGAACTTTGTAAAGTCGGCAGCTCAGTTTTGTGGTTTGCAGCTGTGTGTGTTCAATTCCCATAAAGACTAAGGCATACTGCAGAAATTTATTATTTGTAACTTATGACTGATTTTTGCAGTGATCCACTCGTAGGAAAATGTGACTTGAGTGTGGGACACATTTCCAAGGTATGATCAATAACTAATTACAAGCCATGTAGTTCAGGAATCTGTTTGATAACTTTAGTGGGAAAACTGGTACAAGATCCTTTTCATCCACTACTTGCACCACATAACAGTTACAACTCAAACAAGTACATATTTGTATGTATGTAAAGAACATAATATAAACAATGAACAATGACATTACAGTAACACATGTAAATGTACATTATTTACAAAGTATAAAGTTCACCAGCAAACAATAAGTTTTAAAAACACTAAAGTAGGACACACATCATTCAAGGCTTGAATCAACCAAGAATCAGATTAACCAAAATCTTTTCTTAAATAGTGAAAATTATCTCCAAGATAAAAATGTCTGATATTATTAGTGTAACTGAAAAAAGATAAAAAATTTAGGACACCTTTAGTTTTATGAGTAGAATACTTTTGGAGAACACGAACTGACATGGTTCTAACTTAATTACTGAACTGGGATTAAACATAAATATTGCCTGTTTAACTGCCAAACCTGCCTAGTTAATTGCCAAACAATCTTAATGACACTAAAATCTAGGCTTCAGAAGTTCCAGTTCTAAATTTTAATTGCTATTGCCTACTGAGCTGCTGATGTTTATTATATTGGTTTTACCCTCTTCAGTGGTTCGGGTCTATGTTAGAACATCGAAGTTTCACAACTTCAAATGTTCTAATATCGACCCCTATTCAGCGAACGCTGAAATTAGCGAAGCTGCAGAAAACCAAATTTTTTCCTAGGGAAAGAATTTGGTTTTCCGCTTCTGTCGCTTTGCTATTTTCAGCACTGTGGTGGAAAGTTACGGGTCAGGTTCAGGTAAGTGTGCGATTGTGTGGACGTGAGGGTTAGGACGGGTTAGGTGAGTTAGGGTTAGGGTTAGGGTGTGGATCAGGCAAGTGTGCGATTGTGTGGATGTGAGGGTTAGGGCGGGTTAGGTGAGTTAGGGTTAGGGCGCGGGTCAAATAAGTGTGCGATTGTGTGGACGTGAGGGTTAGGGCGGGTTAGGTGAGTTAGGGCGCAGTTGAGGTGAGTGTGTGATAGTGACGGACCTCAGGGTTAGGGTTTGGGTTAAGGTAAGTGGATAGTTAGTGGTGTATGTACAGTTTAGTGTAGGTTAGATGTAAGATTTTAGGTGTATGTGCGTGGATTGCTGTTTGTTTGGTGTGTTTGTGATGTGTGTATGTGTTTCGGAACAGCAAATGTTTTCCCTAGGAAAAAATTTGCTGTTCTGCATGTTCGATGTTGTTAGCGTTTGCTGAATAAGGGTCGATACTAGAACATTCAAAGTTGTGAAACTTCGATGTTCTAATATAGGCCCAGTGGTTCATGGTGAAACAGACTCATAGACAGTCAGCACCCTCATTTGCTGAGTAATTGTGTTAATTTTTTGACAGTTTTACAAAAGTAATGACCTTGTCTTAGATTACTACTTGTGTATAGTTATACAGCTTGGTATTTGCCTTTTTGTCCCACCTCCTACCAACATAATTTCGTGGTATCAATGGATGCACTTACTTTATTTAGGAGAAATGGATGATTTGGGCCACAAGTGACTTTTTCAGCCAAAATTTCATTACAAGCAGGATAAGGTTTCACATAGACGCTAGCTCTATGGCACAGTGGGATAAAGCTCTGACTATGACACAGGCAACCTAAGGTCAGTTAGTGACCTGGGTACTTGCAGGAGTCGACATGAAGAGTATGGGCTAGGAGAGGGGTAGATTGGGCCATTGCTACTTGAAAACATACACTCCTTGGAGGAGAGATAGTAATGGCACTGGAATGGATGTTTGGCCACTAAATCATACAGTTGTAGCCTTTGGGTCTGTATTATGTTATCAAAAAAGCTTTCCATCAAATGCCTTTTCATCGACCCATAAATAGCAAACTACCAAATAAGGGAATGGCCACATCAACGATTTTTCTCCAAGGGGAAAAAAATCGTTTGCCCTATGAAAAATGACACATCACTTCAAACATTACAAAGTGGGGGGCTTCGCCCCCCACACCCTCCAATGTGGGGGGCTGTGCCCCTATCCCCAAACTAAATATACCAACTCCGAGATCACACTACAGTGGGGAAAGGTCAAACTCACTAGAATGGCCAAGCTATTTTTTCCTAAGGAAAAAAAAATCGCTGATGTAGCCGTTCGCTGAAATGGCAGTTCGCTTTTTAAATGCTGTTCAATGGAAAGCCTTTTCGATAACATAATATAGACCCATAGCCTTGGCTGTAGATGCACAGGAAGCATATACAGTGTCAGTGGTGCAACAGGTAACACACTCACCTTTGGTGCTGGAAGACCAGAAGTCTGTGGGTTCTATTCCCACTCCAGGTGATTGGATTGACACCATGTTGCAGCATTGTGAGAGTGTGTGTGTGTATGTGTGTGTGGGGGTGCTGCATCCTGAATGTATTGTGCTTTGGATGAGATACTAAACTGATGTCCAGTCTGCTTGAGCTGGCAGTAGCTAGGGTGGATACAAAAGATATTATGGCACCTATGGAAAAGAGTAGGGAAAATTCCCTGATGCCCTGCCAAATTTCCACTAGTAGTATAAACACCACCTCAGGTCTCCCCTGGTAAGAGGCCACCAGCCTATGGGACTAACCCAGTCAATAAAGAATAAATTTAAAAAAATGTACTTCTAGAAAGGGAGGGAATAGGGGCTCCTGTGGTGACACAAGTCACATATCTGGGGGGAGGGGGACTACATCATAAATACCCTGATTTCCAAAGGTGTGATGAGGGCAGAAACTTCTCCTCCTTATGTGGACTGATGGTTATCTCTAGTTGCATGGAAATTCTCTTCCCTTTGTCAGCTCTACAGGGAAATGAGGTATAGAAAGGACTGAGAGTGTACTAAGGGCATTCTCCATCCATTGCTGGCTGTTGACAGAAGAAGATGTAATGGAAAGAATGGGAGGAAATGACTGATGGGGGGAGAAATGATGCTTGGGAAAAGCAGGAGGAGGATTGCTTGCCTTCATTACTATAAATTTTGTAAGTGGAAAAAATACTTTCATGGCTGCCTGAATGATTGCCTGTCTGGGTGGCTTTTGTCAGAAATGTATATTTTATTTTACATTATGTATTCATAAAATACGATAACCTTGGGTTATATCACAAGTTACTGAATGAACATTAAGAGTACTTCCACAAAACTGAAACCATAGTTGCCAACTTCATTGACGCTCAGGGATAAAGCCTTAATTATGACCCAAGTGACAGAAATTCTGCTAGTAGGTCAGGTACCTGCTGGGGCTGCATCAGGGAGGACAGGAATGAAGAGGCTTAAGCCTGCTTGTCTGTATTTGAGAGAAGGGATGAAGAACCCATGTTCCAGACACTCTGATGAAGTTGAATGTTTGGGAGATGAGGTATCACACATCGGAGCTATTTTCCAGGGGAAAAGAAGTACAGGCATATTTGTTCAATGCACAACCTATTGAATATCAGTTCATTTGATGATATGACGCATGCACATGAAATGCAGGGACCAACATGTTCAGCCAGCCTCTATCCATAGCTCATAGGTTCACTCACCAGTCAAGGAAGATCCATTATTGACAGTACAGGAGAACTGGTACCCCTGATCTTGACAGTAACAACCAAGTGAAGTCATACAGTCCCGACAGCACTGATGGAATATGAGGCTACTACAGGAGAACCATCTGGCCTAACCCAAACCCGAATGGTACTACGTGGCAGAAATGAATAAAAACTAAACCAGAGAACAAGTTATAGCAAACATAAAACATTGACGCATTTCTTATCTTAACATCTTAGACTCTCGAAAACAAAAGCACAACTACACCTCATGTACTTTTCTTTATCTTAGACTATGTTTTCCTCCATACAAAATGACTTCTACACTATTCAAGTGAAGTATTATTTAGTTGTTTCTAGTTTGGCATTTCTGTACTATCCAGCTTTCTCAGTTCACACCATCTTTGGTTTGCATGCAATTTCATATTTGCTTTAGAAATTTGTTTACCTGGTTCTCTTATATAATCCCACTTCACCTCAAGATTGGTGACCCAGGAAGAGCCTACACATTATAGTATCTGTAGCTCCACCATCTTCCCTGCCACCATGGCTATAAGCCTGTATAAATTCTGCAGTTGCAGGTTTACTGGAAGGAGACAAGCCAACTATAGTGTCACAGTTCAGTAGCAGTGGAGAATGGAATGGCATAACGTGGTGCACTATGGCTGACTTAGAGTGAAGGTGGGATAAATGCCTGCAAGATAACATAAATCAAAGTCTTGCTCCTTACAAAAGACAATTTAATTTCAGCACCAGCAGCTTGACAAATGCTGAATGATGTCATTAAAAAGTGGGTGAGAGGCTTACAAACATGAAATGATTGTAAAAGAGAGAAGTTACTATAGGAAGCAGTTTTTAAGAATTAGGAAGAAATGTGTTGGTACAGATCAGGGAGGGGTATATGATTGTTTGGGTTACAGAAGGAGGTGAAGGGATGGAGTAGAGAGAACAGATTAAGCTGGGTGTTCATAGTAGGGTGAATGAAACAAATGACAGCTAGTGAGTAGAAACAAGAGGAGGTGAGGAGAAAGTTGTAAAATCTTACCATAACCATAAATGTCCTTCTCTTCCTTGTTGCAGTATTCATAACCTTTGGGTTGGCCTCTGCCTAGTGACCCAAACGTCCGGAAAGTATACAAAAGCTTTAGTTACTGCAAGGTATGTGGGATGCCTGAGATTGGTCATAGGGTGCATGGGCCAGAAAAGTGACATCTGCACGTACCTTCCTCAGAACTGAGTGCTCCAGTCAGACCCCAGTCCCAGGATAGCTGCACAAGTCCTCAATCATCCAGCAAAGCTTTTTCATGGAGTAGGAGGGTGGGATAGAATACTGTAACATGGAAGAGAAGGACATCTATGGTTACGGTAAGATTTTACACAGCTATTCTATGTCCTTCTATTCTCATGTTACAATATTCATAACCTTTGGAGTGAGTGCCATAGCTCACAGGGAAGAAGGAGAGGGTGGTTTGGAACTATTTTCCAAAAATCCATGCAGGATTGCTCTGGCAAAACCTGCTCTAGATCTGGAGATGTGGTCCAGTTTGCAGTGTTTGGTGAAAGTATGGACAGATGTTCAGGTAGCTGCTTCTAGAATAGAAGCAGTGTCCAGCCCCTAGAAGAAGGCTCCAGATGAGGCCATGGCTCTAGTAGAGTGGTCCTTAATTTTAGAGTCCAGGTGTTTGCCATGGTAGGTGTAACAGAAGGAGATGGCTTTGGGAAATCCAGGCAGAAATAGTCTTCTTTATCACCACTTTCCCAGAGCCTTGGGGTGAAAGAGACAAACAGTTGCTCTGATCTCCTAAGGGATTCGGTCTTGTCTAGGCAGAATCCAAGTTGTCTGTGAATGTCCAGGGAATGCAGGACTTTCTTACTGTCATTTTGTGGTTGTAGAAAAAAGGTGGGGAGGTGGATATATTGCTTCAGAGACAACTCATTGACCACCTTAGGCATGAAGAACAGGTTAGTCTGTAGGTTTACCCTATCCTTGTAGAAGATTAAAAAGGGTAGGGTGACCATAAAGCCCTTGAGCTCTGACAGTCTCCTGGCTGATGTCAGATCCACCAAAAGCACAGTTTTCCAAGTGCAGTATTTTAGAGAGGCTGTAGCTGCTGGCTCAAATGGGGCAACAGTGAGTTTCTCTAAAACATAATTCAGGTCCCAGAGTGGTGGAACTGGCCTCCTAGGGGCCTGAGATGTAGTACTCCCTTCAGGAATAACTTCACTTGAAGTGTGGAAGCAAGTAGAGGGTCACGAGGCAGACAAGCTGAAATAGCAGCAAGGTAGGCCTTAACAGAAGAATATGCCAACACTGTCTGCAAAAATTCACATAGATAGGACAACACTAAGGAGGGGACCTCTCCTTGAAATGGGTCTAGCTGTCTTTTACGACACCAAATAGAGAACCTTTTCCATTTGGACAGATAGGATCTCCTGGTATTGGGTTTCCTGGCTTCCTGCAGGACATTAAGTACATCCTGACTGTAAAGGTGTCTGAAAGAGATCAAAACCCTATCACCCACAGAGTTAGACTCAGAAATTCAAGTGAGAGTGGATTTATCGATACCTTGTTCTGTGTGAGTAGGTCTACTCTGAGAGGTAACTTGTGATGATTGCCCCTGGCTAAATGCACAAGGATGGGGGAACCAATGCTGTCTTGGCCAAAAGGGAGTCACCAACAAGATTCCTGGTTTGTCCTGCTGAATTTTCATTAGGACTTTTGTAAGAGTGGGAAGGGGGGGATGTGTAGAGAAACATCCCCTTCCATGAGATAGAGAAGGCATCTCTCGCTAGGGTGCTGGGTGCCCTGGTACAAAACTGAGGAAGTTGTCTGTTCAGAGGGGAGGCAAACAGATCTATTTGTGTCGTACCCCACCTGTGGACTATGTCTAGAAGCACATCCCTGTATAGCACCCACTCATGGATGGACCTGCTCAATGTGTCTGCCTCAGTGTTCTGAGCTGAGGGAATGTAGACCGCCTGTAAAGTGACTCCATGCTGGACCGCCAATTCCCAGGCCTGGACTGCAAGTCTGCATGGCAAGTAAAATCTTGTCCCCCCCCTGTTTGTTCACATACCAAAGAACGATAGTGTTGTCTGTGAACAACTTCAAGGGCCCTTGCTTCAGATTGTTATAGAAGGCCCTCAGTGCAAAGATGAGGGCCTTCATCTCTCTGATGTTTATGTGCTCCCTCTTGAAGGGGCCTGTCCATGTGCCTTGCACCATCAAGCTGCCCATAGTAGCCCCACCCCCAATCCAGGTCTGAAGCATCTGTGTACATTTCCTGGACTGGAGTGAGGGATTGTAAGGGAAGTTTTGGGTTGAGAGAGACTTGATCCACCCACCAAAGGGTCTTCTTCCTTAGGCATGGTATGAAGGGAATGGAGTGGTCCAAGGGGTGGCAGTGTTGGGTCCATGTAGACCTCTGGTACCACTGAAGTTTCCTCATGTGGAGTCTTGCGAATGGTAACATGGGGATAGTAGAGGCCATATGCCCCAGGAGTCAGATATTCTCTTGCTGTCATTGCAGGGGTATGGAGAACAAGACAGTAGGTATTCCTTCAGGCTTTCCACCCTTTGGGATGGGAGGAATGCCCTCATAACATCCGTCCTGATTCTGCAGCCCAGGAAAACTTGGTCCTGGGAGGGGTTTAGGTTGGATTTGGGGAAACTGATGGTGAAACCCAGGGACTGCAGAACACAAATGACTGTCTGGAGATGGTTCTGTAGAGAACTGTAACAGTCTGCCTGGATCAGGAGATCATCTGTGTATGGGAAAATTTGTATCCCTTGGACCCTGCAGTAGGCTACTACTGGAGCCAAACTCTTGGTAAATACCCTTGGAGCAGTAGATAGTCCAAAGGGTAAAGCTAAAAATGGAAAATATGAGAAACCTACAGAGAAGCATAAATATTTCCTGTATTTGGGCCTTATGGGGAAATACAGATATGCATCTTTGATGTCCAAAGTGGCCAGAAATGCCTGAGGCATTAACAGTGGGAATAGAGTCTGGAGGGTAAGCATGCAGAAAGTGGGTACTTGAAGAAAGAGGTTGGGGTAGGAGAGATCTAGGATGTGTACCCATGGGCCATCTTTTCTTGGGACAAGGAAAAGTTTGGAGTAAAAGCCCCTTCCCTTTTCTGATAGAGAGACTGGTTGGATAGTCCCTTGGAAGAGGAGGTTGTCCAAGACTGTTTGGAATAGGGGCAGCTGGTCCTTTAGTAGCTGTGGGATGCCTCTTAAGGAGGGGGGAATGATCCAAGTCATTAAGTAACCCTTTTCTCTGATTGATAAGACCCACTTGTCTGAGGTAATGATTTTCCAGATGGGAAGGCTGAGAGAGAGCCTCTAGGAAAGGGGCATGGGATCTAGGGGGTGGAGGAAAAGGCAGGTAGTCACAGTCTACCTGCCTTGTCCTGAAAAGGAGATTCCTAGGTTGTAGTCTGAGTAGGCCTGGAAGGTGGCTGCTGCTTCCTGGAGCTCTTCTTGCCTGTAGTATGAGGAGTACGAGAAGAATGTTTCATAATGAATTGTGTCTTAATGGGATAATTTCTGTGGAATTTAGGGATTGGGAACACAAACAAATGCTTCAAATCCTGTAATTCTCTCCCCTTCTGTTGAAGGTCTTTGAAATGCTATGCCACTTTGGCCCCAAATAGTGCAGTATTGTCAGGGGGGGGGGGGCATCAAGGAGTTTAGCCCTGATATCATTAGGTGGGGGTTGGAGTCTTGGCCAAGAATACCTTCTGAGCATTGAGGCAGAAGCTGCAAATGAGGCCGAGGCCTCTACAGCATCTTAACTGCATCTGATTGAGTGTCTTGCTACTTGTGAGGACAGGGAGATCCGGTTACAGATTTGAGACTTAGTGGCCGAATCTGGGAGATCAGCCAAGAGTTTTGAAACCTGAGTCAAAAGGGCTAAGGAATACTTAGACATATGAGTCTGGTAGTTGACAGCCCTAAAGGCCAAGGTAGCAGAGATGTATACCTTTTTACCGGTGTGCTCCATAGTTTTACTGTCTTTATCAGCTGGAAGGACAGAGGTGGAGGGTAATAGTCTGGAGGGTTTGTCTGCAGAGACTGAAATAGTACCAGGGTCTGCAACAGGGCATTTTATCAGAAATTTAGCCCCTTCTAGAACCTTATAAAATCTGTCAGGCTATCTAGGAGCAGGTGGTTGGTATTCAGGATTTTTAGAAGCTGCATTGAAGGCATCTAAGAAGGCTGGTAGGACTGGTGGAATGACAGATGGTGAAGGAGTATCCATTTGTGAAAGTCCATAGTACCTCTTTTGGACTTTAGTCATTTCAGTAGAGTCCCATTTGAAAATCTCTGTCATCCGAGAGATGAATTCTCCAAAGGAAAATCCTCTCCAGGGGAATCTGCTTCAGCAGAGTCCTCCTCTGGGGAGGCATACCCTAGAGGGGATGGCATTTGATAAGCATAAGAAAGGGAATCCTCTGAAGAGGAATCTGAAGAAACTTCGGCTTCAATTGGAAGAGGATCTGAAGTCTGAGGCCTAGAGCTGATGACAGGAGGGACAACCAGAGGAGAAGCAGCCATGGAAGGCCTAAAGGCCATGAAGGCATTGAATAATCCTTGTGAGAAAGCTTGCCAATCAGGCAAGCTTTCAGACGGTGGAGATACGTGTTTATTGTTTTTTCTTTTTTAAAGAAGAAACAAGCCTAGAGGGCATAGGACCTAGCTTCAGGTGGTTCCCTAATGGTAGAAGGGCCAGTCTGGACGTCTGCAATGAGCTGAGGTTCCCCCTCATAGTTGGCGCCCGATGTCTGCATGACCTCCACGTATGTGCTTTCAGCCTTTGGTTCTGCGGCCTTTGGAATGGTACCTGCTATAACAGTGTTGGCTGATTCTGTACATTCCTCCAGGCATATGTCTGCCACAGGGGGGATGTTGGGTGGAGGAGATGCAGCAGTAGGCTCAGGCCTAGTAACTTTGGCCTTCTTTTTCAGTGGCTTGACAGTCTGACCAGATGGCCTTTCCATTGCAAGAGAAAGACGTTTAAGTCTTTGGTTTTCTAAATGGATATTAAGAGCATGCAGACTGCTGCAAAGAACCTTTGGAACCTGACAAACTGGCTTTGGAGCCTGACAAATTGAGCAGGATTTATGGGCCCTAGGCAGAACAAGCACAGGTCATTGGCATCCTTTTGGGGGATCTGACATCTGCACTTACACTTTCCTTTCCTGGATGACATGAACTTGGGCAAGCATACAGTGACCAAAACAAGGGCAAGAAAAAAGGCCCCAGTGGAGTACTTATCTTAAACTTGCAGGATCCGATGGCAGAAACTGCAGGATGAGCTGATGTTCGATTGGCGGCAGAGACGTTCTGGGGAAGGTATGTGCAGACATCACTTTTATGGCCCACGCACCTTACGGCCAATGTCAGATGTCCCACATACCTTGCAGTGACTAAAGCTTTTGTATACTGGCCAGACATTTGGGTCACTAGGCAGAGGCTAACTTAATGGTTATGAATTCTGCAACATGAGAATAGAAGGACATCATGTGGTCAATGTTGAGAACACTAGGTAGTGTACAACACTGATGAGAGGATTAAAGGGAGGTGGACTAATAAGATACGAGGGGATGGCTAATATTTTTTGTGGCAAAAGTATTCAAGAATGATAGTAGTAGGGAAAGAGAGATGCGGCAAGGTGTCAAAACAGAACAAGAGGTGATCAACTGCAGTTAAGTTAAAGCTAAGTAAGACTGAAAGGGGCTGAGAGGGATATGAGGGTAGATAGCGTAAGGGATACAATGCATGCAAAATAAGGAGTACTTAGGAGGGCTGAAGAAATTTAGGTAATGCAATAGTAGATTTTATCAACAGTTCATGAATGAGTGTTGGTACTGCTGAGTTTACCCATGGTTGGCATTTAATTATCATGAGCGTGAAGCCAGATTGATCAGGCAAAGCCTGATGCTTTGGATCAAACCATACCAACCATGGGTTAACCCAGTATCACACACACAAAATTGTGGATTACTGCTACTATACAATGCCATAATTAAAAAAATAATGCTTGTAAATTTTAAGTAATGGCATTTTGTGCCAGGGCTGCTACTACTTCAAGTAGTCTTCTCACTGTTTCTTCGTGGCTGTTGAAGGCTTCCTTATGTTTTAAACTTGCATATGCTGACGCTTGCACAATACATTTGGTTCAGTGCAGTTTGTTACTTGTATACCTTCTTTTAGGACTAAGAATGTGCATACATCCTTCTGTTTAAGTGAAGATGTTTATGGACTCCTGCTGTCCCAGTGGTGAGATTTTTTTTTAACATTTTGTGGCTTTGCTTTGTTCTTTGTTCATTGTGTCTGCATTTGAGCACAGTAGAAGCCTGTTTTCCACACTTTTGGTGTATGCATGTGTTTTCTTATCAGAGTGGAGGAAATGGTGGCTGTAGATTTCATTTTTAATAGCTTCAGCTGGCTGGACTTGTTGCTATGGGTGATGATTGCTTTACAATGGGGATGCTGGCTGGATTGCACATTTTTGAATAATTATCTTTCACTGTAATGTAATTGGTATGATGAATAATCTAGCTCTGCTGTAATAGGGTAGGATGTTTGAATTTAATTTTTGTCTCTGTTCAACTTATATTTACATAAAAATCAATAAAAAATGATAAAGTAATAAGGAATATGTGAGAGTCTGGTGTGTGAGACAAATATTTTGTACTGTTGGTCTAAGGAACAGGTTTTGTGCTGACTGGCAAAGTTGTGAGAGAAAAAAATGGGTTTTATGCACCACAGAAGCTAGAAATCCAAATTCATTCCATTTATGTTTTTTTTTTCAAGTCACAGTGCTTCCCACAGATTTCAATAGCATTTGCATTAAAGGAAAACTCTGCCCTCTTCTACAGTTTAACTCAATCCTTAGGTTTCTTTTCTTCCCACAATATGACTAGAGTATTGTGTAGGTACCACAAACCTGCTTGTACTTTTTAAAACTTTCATTCCCTTGCCTTGGAGTCAAAGGAAGGCAAAGGCCACCTACTTTTTTAAGCTCAACTTCTCACATACTTTACAGAGGAATTTGTCTCTGCCTGCATGGCATACCATAGACACAGATAAATATATAGTTTACCTAGTCAGGTACTGCTGTCAATCTTTGATAAGCAATTAACACTGCTAATGTCAGAAGCACAGCAGCTGCAATAAAAAAAAAGACAAAGCTGTGAAATGGTTATCCACTGTTTATATTTCAGAGAGAAGGAGAACTTTAACACTCCCCTTTCATAGCAAAGCAAACAATTAGATCATTCAGGGGTTTAAAGGCAATTGCCACCTCTTTTGACAAATTTATGTAAGCAGTATCACAGTATTGAAATGCTATGCTTTAAATGTTGGTTATTTATAATAGTTTGTTAAGATAACTTAAATGTAGTGTTAAAATATTTCTGTGACATTTAGAGAAAAGTCAGAAAATATTTTTTCTTGTAAAGTATCAACTAGGTGCACTGATAATGTTCATAAAAAGGTATTTTATATTTTTGTGACATCTTTCTGGGGGGGTGCATATTTGGTGCACACAGATCCATGGTAAGAGATTCCCATCGACTTTCAGCCAGTCCTTACAGTGGTAGACTGCATGAGCATTTTCAAGTCCACAAAGGAAATGTAACCATTGATGGCAACCATAATATACAGCGGAATTTACTTTAGCATATGTTTACTATGTGCCCTTGCATTAAAAACATTTAAGAAAAGGACATCAGAAGTACTTAACTGTGTTTAAATGCATATGTCTGTGTGTGTGTGTGTGTGTGTGTGTGTGTGTGTGTGTGTGTGTGTGTGTGTGTGTATATATATATATATATATATATATATATATATATATATATATATATATATATATATATATATATATATATATATATATATATATATATATATATATATATATATATATATATACATTGTACATGTGTGTAGTGCACATCTATATACAAAAACATGATACGTGTGTGTGTGTGTGTGTGTGTGTGTGTGTGTGTGTGTGTGTGTGTGTGTGTGTGTGTGTAATGGAGAAATAGATAATATGCCCATGTGTGCTTCATATCCTTTAAAAACAAATCAAAATGGAACTTGTGTGTAAATGTATATATGTCTATGTATAAACACACACATAAATAATTATATCTATATTTGTATAAAAATGTATGTAACATGTATAATACTGTATGTAGGGTGCAGTGTGAATACATCTAGAGAGAAATATGCAATAGTTGTTTTTGTAAGTAGTCACACATGCACTGACATACGGATGTGCATGTATGTCTGTACATAGTATGTGTATACAGATGCACATGAATATATACAGACACATACGGAGTATGTGCATGTATGTGTGTATTATTTAATTGTCATACTAATCAACCTCTTTTCCCCCACTTTCTACATGTTCCAAATCTCTTTCACAATACTGGTTATTAGGCTCAACTACAATGATTGTTCCATTCCAAAATTTATAGGTTTAGTATGTTTTCATACTATCTTAGGACAACAAAAGGGATGCAAATATAATTATCTCCCCATACGTTTCTTTTGTGAAGCTATAAAACATTCACTTGCTGGTTCCTGGTCATTTAGAGAGCAGTAACATCTTACAGCACTGTGACTTGTGCAATATGGGTTCATGCAATTTGTTATTTAAAATTTATAATTAAGTTAACATAGTAGAGTTAAGCATTATTAGTGTATACATTCTAGTAAATGTTTAATGTTTTACTGTTTCACTTTTACACACTAGCTATGCGTTCCACATGCAATATTTGTCAATGTCTTTGTCAGTATTTTTTTTTTTTTGTATTGCTGTATGCATTTATTACTTGTTATTATCTTTGCCAGTGTAGTCCAAGTCATGTCTGAAAAGGGTCCTGGGACTGGTTCAGTTTCCTGGTTACCAAAGTATAAATAATTACAAAATAGGGGGGGGGGTGAACATGACAGGAATAATTAAGGAACTAGTAATGCACATTTTAATTCTGTATCATTCAAGACAAAGAAAAACTTCCCACTGAAGACATTGGGAATTACAGACAGACTTGCTTTTAGAGTACTTGTCACCTGTACTTAGACAGCAAGGATCATTTACTGCAGTGAGAGTTTTCACACCTCAGCATGAGAGTGTGGGGGAATGTCTGTCATTTCTTTTTGAAGTACAAAAGAATACCTGTACAAAATCCTGCTTTCTTTTGCTGGAAGTAGCCAACAGCTATTTATAGAATGGAACAAACTCTGACAGACACATAAATGAGGCTCAGTCAGGGAAACAGAAGTAGCTCTGTTACAGAAGGTGTGTTAGATGACAGTGCTTCACAGTTCTGCCATTCTGTCTTAATGGTATGAGAAAACACCACCACTTCCCTAATTCTAACATGACTCATATAAAGGGGACTTGAAATGTATTCTGGGAAGAGGGAATGCAAACAAGATTACATTACCATAGCAGGCCCCATCATCTGCCATTTTGTGGGAAACACATTAAAATTGTAAAAGAAGCACTTGGAGTGATTTTGAAGCATTAAAATAGCTCATAAACAGACACAATGAAAAAAACATGGTCTGATGTCAGTTTTTATTCATTCCTCAGCATATGGGTTTGGATCCTATCCTCTGATCTGACTCTGCCACTGTTTCACAACTTATGGATGCTACAAGCTCTCGAGCTCCTCCCTTATCCACAATGCAACAGTTTCCCTCATTCTCCACATCCTATTTGCCGCCATTGTGAATGGGCATGGTCACTACAGCTCTCGAATGTGCTTTGTGAAAAACAGTAAGTTATCATTTTTGCTTATAGCTTTCAAACCTTTGTTATCCTCCCTTTACCTATTTATACCGCATCGTGCTTACCACTGTAGTTCTTCATTACCATCACTGGTAATTTTTCTGTTTTTTCTTTACCACTTGGTGGTACTTCTTATTTTCCCCTTTTTGTGATAGTTTTTTTTTTTACGTACTACAAATTATTCTTAATTACCATAGCTGGTATTTTTTTCTCTTTCCGCTAGTCGGTATTTACTAAATACCATTGTTGGTACCTGTATTTCTTTTTCTATAATTCTATTTAAAAAAGCAGCAGTAGTTCTTGTAGTATTTTTCTGCTTAATGTTGACTTCTTGTCCAGGTGTTGTACTGTGGTTATCGCTGTAATTTGTTATTGTCATTGGAGATAAACCTTCAGGTTTTAAAAACTGCAGAAAATGCAAATGTAAGATCGCATTGTCCAATTCCCATAGTCTGTGTGTATTGCTTGGGACGAGAACATTTGCAAGCTTCATGTTCCATTTGCAAAGCATTTAACCCAAGAGCATTTAATGACAGAACAAAAACAAATTACTCCTCAAAGGCCTTCTTCCTTCGGCCTTTGGAGAGTCACTAACTGGAGTCCAAGCCTTCAAACATGAGAAAAAGGAGGCAGAAAGAGGCCTTCAGTGCATCCTCAATCTTCTTTGGATCTGATCTGACCTTGGAAGGAGACCCAAAAACCTTCAGCTCCAACACAAAAACCTTCAGTGATGATGACTTCAGACTCCAGATCCATCTCTTTGGATCTGTCCCATTCAGAGCCTAAACATCTACCTAGGGTAAGGTATGTGTCTTCCCTGGATCCAGTTCCCTCTCTGCTCTCATTGCCTTTCCTGGAAACACACAGATCTCCCTCCATAGTTTCTTCCCATTTATCCAGAAGTTTCACTGAAGTGGATGTGGACAGAATAATGCGGAAGTTTTTTTGACACAAATAGATGGGAGTTCTCCCAGCTCTTACCCCAACAGGTCCAGAGACCTTTGCTCGTACAACCCCACCAATTCTGGCTGCTTCTCTGATCCATCCTTCAGTTTCAGAGCTCTCGAATCCAAAACTCCTGGAACCATTTGGTTTGGATTCGAAGATGCCTCTATCTTTGGATCCGATGTTTTCTCTAAGCATGCTGGCTTTGAGTGTGTCTGAGCTGGACGGCTCTCAGATCAAAATCTTTGTTGTCAGATCCAAGGTGTTAGAGTCACCTCCAAAGTTGTTGGAGCCCCTCCGAGCCTCAGCATGTGATAGCTCAGGTCTGACTGCTTCAGGTCGGAGGGAGACATCGGTCCAGAGGCATGCTTTCTTGGCGCCGAAGATTTCCTTCTCCCTGGGGCATTCTGCCTTCAAGGTAGAGAGTATTCTCTTCTAGAGATCAGATGGCTCTGCTCCCTTCAGATCTTCCCTCTGGTTATCAGATGCCTTTGGGCTGGCTGACCCCGTGGCATAGAATGCTGAGGCTCATGACAAAGTCTCCAGGTGACCCCACAGGGCATAATTATCTCTTCTGATACTTCTCCAGAACATTCCATTGAAGAAGTCCCTAAGAAGTGTAAGTATAAGAGGAGGCACTTGTACTCCCTTCAGGAGTTGGTCACAGAACATACTGATTTTGATGAAGGGGAGGGTCCCCAAGATCACCACCTGATGACGTCTCATTTGGAGACATTTTAGAGATCTTGAAACAGAGGGATGGATGGTCTACCAGCAACCTTTTTCAAGAGTAATCTGTATTCCTGGTGGCATTTAGTATTGGCCTATCTACTTCTGGGTGACTATATCAATTTGATCTCTCAGCTGGCATGTAAAGAACCAGTTTTTGTAGCGCCGATCCCCAAGTGACCAGATAGGATACTGGCACCACTGAAGGGAATTTTGGAAAAAAGGAGTACCACTGGATGGTATGGTCATGGCGGCAGCCACCAAAATGAAGTCTCAGAACAGAGTTCTTCTTCTGTCTAGGCTCCTAACAGGGAGTCTAGGGCACTGGACAGGTTTTGGAAGTGTGTGTATGCGTCAGCAATCTTTGCCCTCAGGTCCCTGAATTACTTGGCGCACTTTATCAGATTACAGAGGGATTTGATCAAGGAGCTCTTAAAATCCCTTTCAGGGACTAGTACTTCTGAAGCAGAGCCTTCTGTTGCTTTACAGTTAGCAGCCATTCAGTATATTCAAACTCCTGTATGAGGCTTATTTTGTATGCAGCTGAAGGAGCCTCAAGAGTGGTGGGTTCAGCCATTTCCATCAGGAGGCATGTCTGGATGTGTCTGTGTGACTTTGCAGAGCCCTTCAAGTCATCCTTCTTCAATGCTTCCTTTGATGGAAGTTCTTTATTCAGCCCTAAAGTGAAACGCGCACTCTCCAGGTGTGAGAAAGATAGTAAGACCCTGTCTGCTACGGGAGTACAATTTTCGATCCCTCAAAGAACTTTTTCCAGGAATCAATGAGGTGTTTAAAAGATGTGGTTCAGGAAATCCCAGGGTCCATTCCATTATCCATGTGGAGGGAGTTCCCCTAGGGGCAGAGGAGGGAACTCAAATAGGAGACACCACCCACACAGCAGAGGAGGCCCACAAAACCAGGTATCCAGAGATTCTTTCTCTGAGACCATATCAGTGCTTTTGAAAGGAGGCCTGAATGTCCACCTATGGAAGCAGTCAGGGGTCACTTATCCTTGCACAAGGAACCCTGGCTAGATATAACAAATGATACTTGGGTGCAGATGATTATTTTCAGAGGCTACAGAACAGAATTTCTGACATTCCACCCAGTTGGAGGAAAATGGCAGCTTTGGAAATTCAAAAGCTATTAGAAAAAAGAATCATCCAAGAGGCCTCTCCAGACCAGAGAGGGTCCGGAACCTACACAAGATTCTTTTTAGTGCCAAAGAAAACAAGGGACTGGAGACCAGTCTTGGATCTCAACATTCTAAACAAATCAGTTCCGAGTACTAAGTTCCTAATGGTCACTGTTCAGTCCATTTTGCCCTTTCTGCACAAGTATGACTGAACTTGCTCAGTAGATCTCCACGAAGTGTACTATCACATAAAGGTGAACTGATGGTTCAGGAGATCTCTTTTCTAACATCTGGGGGCCAGTCACTGCCAGTTCAGAGTACTGCCCTTTGGTCTCACCATGGCCCTCAGGGTGTTCACCAAATACATGACAGTAGTAGTAGTAGCTCACTTCAGACTGCAGGGATTCTAAGTATTTCTGTATCTAGACAACTGGATTCTAACCACATTGACCAAGCATCTACTGATAGCAGCTCGAAACTATGTACTCCAGATTTTCTCCAGTCTAGGCATTACAGTCAATCACAACAAATCTCAAATTCAACTGTCTCAGAGGTTAGAATTCATAGGGACCATTTTCAACACGTCAATGACAGAATCTGTCTCCCCTTACCGAGAGTTCAAACCATTTGTTTTCAAGTCAGAAGGATACTCAGGAAACCAGTATTGCCAACCCAAAAGATATTACAGACCCTAGGATTGATGTCCACAGCAAATGTACTACTTCCACTAGCAAGTTACCACATGAGAATTTTCCTGTGGACCTTAGCAACCCAGTGGTCTATTTTACATCAACCTGTGTCCACCAGAATCAGCATAACTCAGGCCTGCAAAAAGTACCTTTGGTGGTGGATTCATTTAGATTACATATCGTGGGGTCATCCATTCATCCTCCTTCAGCCCAAGGCCATAGCGACTATGGACGCTTCCCAGATTGGGTGGGAGGGGCATTTCTTGGGGAAGACTTTTCAAGGTACATGGTCCCCCGAAGAGGCCTACTTGCATATTATTGTGCTGGAAATGAGAGCAGTGGTCCTAGTGTTGCAGGCATTCCAAGACTCTCGCCCTTCCAGAACTATAGCAATTTAAATGGACAATGTCTGTAGTATGGTACCTCAACAAGCAAGGAGGAAACAGGTCTTGCACTTTGTGTCAAGAAGCTAGGAGAGTGTGGCATTGGGTGAGCTCTTCAAATCGATTTCTGATAGCAACACACATACCAGGGAAATCCAAAATAATGGTAGACAAGTCGAGCAGGTCCATTTTATTACCTTATCAGTGGTCTGTCAACACAGAAGTGACAGAAATGATATTCCACCATTGGGGCCAGCCATGCTGCGACCTGTTTGCATCTACCCTGAACAACAAATGCAGAAGATTCTTTGCTTAATCCCTCCGCTGGGGGAGTCACCAAGAGATGCTCTCCTATGATTGACCCCAGATTTCCTCTTTGCTTATCCCCCAGTGCCCTTAATCCCCAGATTCCTACAGAAACTATTTCATTTGAAGAGCAAAGTCATCCTCATTGCCCCTTATTGGCCTCAACAGATCTGGTTTCCTTTTCTTTGGCCTCATGTAGTTTACTCACCTTGGATTCTGGATTCAGTGCCTAAAACTGACTGCATGGTTTCTCCAGTTCCGTTGACAGACAGGCAAAGCTCTTATCTCCAGTGCGCCACATCCTTTTATCTTCCCACAAACCTTCCACTAGGAAGATTTACAAAAGCATATGGAAAAAAAGATTTGTCCTTTGGGCACAACAAAAAGACTTGGACCCGTTTCAGCACCAGTATATAAAATTCTTGAATTCCTGGCTTCTGTCTTTAATGAATGGGCTAGTCCCTCTATGGTCAAGGTTCATTTGGCTGCCATTTACAGTTTTCATATTGGAGTTGGTAATTCTACTTTGGCTTCTTCACAGCTTTGTAAAGCATGTATAAAAGGATCTTTTCTACTCAAACCTCCTTTCAAGGACCCTACTACACTGTGCAATCTAAATTTAATGTTACAGGCCCTAACTCAGAATCCATTTGAATCAGCTGCAGAGTGTGAATTGCAATATCTGAGTTGGAAAACTATATTTCTTATAGCCATAACATCAGCAAGAAGAGTTTCAGAACTTAGGCTTTATCTTCTAGGCCTCCCTATTTAGTTTTTCATAAAGATAGAGTGTTGTTAAGAACCAATCCTTTCCTTCCTAAGGTGGTGTCAGGATCTAACATTAATCAAACTATTAACCTTCCCATATTCTTTCCAAATGTTTTGAACAAAGGTGAATACATTTTGCACTTTCTAGATGTTCACAGACAATTACATTTTTATCTTCACACATCTGAGAAATTTAAAAGTCAGATCAATTATTTGTATCCTTTTCAGAAACTAGATTGGGTCAACTAGTTTCAAAATTAACTTTATCAAAATGGGTGACAGATTGCATTTCTTTTGTCTGTACAAAGTTTAATTTGACTTTGCCAAAGCCTTTAAGAGCACATTCAATCAGGTCCATGGCAATTTCATCAACTTTTTTATCCAGGAATTCTATGGACGATATTTGCGTGGCTGCAACTTGAGCTAATCCTCATACCTTTATTACTCATTGCAAATTGGATCTGGTCTTGAGGGGAAGAGTGGCGTTTGGCTCTACAGTACTCAGGAATATCCTTCCTTAGAGTCCACCTGGGATTCAGGTAGTTGGGGACTCTGTCCCATATGCTGAAAATGAATGAAAATTAACATCAGATAAAGAAGTTATGTACTCACCATAATGTTCCATCTGTGTTGTCCATTTTCATTCTTCTTCAACTCCCCTCCCTCCAGGCTCCTACCTGTTTTTCTCTTGAGGAATTATGGAAGAATGGGAGAACATTAGGGGAACCAAAGTTCATTCTGTTTGAGCTACAGACAGTGACTTTTCATCTTAGAGCTATAAATGTATTCCTTCATATAATAAGAAGCTGCAAACAAGATCTGGGGAATGAGGGGGACTGCTGCATTGTGGCTAAGAGTGGAGCTTGAGAACTTGTAGTATCCATGAGCTGTGAAACAGCAGCTGAGTTGGATATGAGGATTGGATCCAAACACATATGTTGAGGAAGAATGAAAATGGACAACACAGATGGAACATTATGGTGAGTGTGACGTCCCTTGTCTGGACCAGTGATCAAGGAGCCTCAGTCCTCACCACGGACATCAGTGGGGGAACATTCACTTTGAGAGAAGTAGACACACACAGTATTTTCAGATGCAGCTCTCTGCACCAAGCACCATTTCCCTTTAGAGCACACAGGGAACACACTCCAGTCCTAGGACTGTACTCTCTCTCTCTCTCTCTCCAGACCCCAAATACGAATCCAAACTCACCACTAAGGAGCTCTGTGTCCCTGTTCCAAGTAGCTGAAACACGCACTCTTTGAGATTTGATTTTCACACACATACTTGGGAAAGGCTGGCACAGATTACCCACTCTAGCACCTCTGCCCAGGCTATAAGGTAGTTCCACTGCCACCATCCAGCTACTGTAAGGTTCTTAACAGGGTATCCAATTACACTGAGTGAAATTAATACCAGGACCAATGGTAATGTTGACCGAACAGCAAGAATTTCAGGAGAGTGATGCCACAGTGTCACTAAATAAATATAAGTACTCTCAAAGGTTAAATAATTCCTAAAAAAAATCCACAATGAAAAGTTTAAATATATTTCATAATAAATAATAAAAGAACATGAAATACTGAATGCATATTTACAATAAACACCAGAGTTTCAGTCATGGGAAATACTAAGAATAACACCGATGCAGTAAGCTGGGACTTTATAAGCAGGGCAATGGAAGCATTTGCATTTCCTGAAAAAAATATAATGTTGATTAGGAGGATATATGAGGGATTGAAGGTGAAACTTAAAGTGGGTGGGGTCCTCTCTGATAATGTCTGCTTGAGCAGAGGAACCTGGCAGGGGTGTCCTCCCCTTTGTTACCTGCATTATATTTAGAACCACTGGAAAAGAAAATAAGGGACTCAGAAATTCAAGGATATAATTGGTATGGTAGTCTAGAAAAGCTGGCTCTATGTGCAGATGTTATTTGATACCTGACAAAACCAGAAAAAGACTTTACAGTGTTGTGGAACATTTTGAGACAGTTTCATATTTTATTGGGATACAAAATTAGTAAAGCTAAAACAAAGGCAATAGCAGTAAATTATATACTCGTACACAAATTGGTTCAGCAATATCCATATTTATAGGGACATGATCAAATGAAATATTTATGAGTATGAATTAAAAATGATTCTGGTGTGGCAGCTAAGGATATGTGGGAAGAGAATAAACAAAAGATAAGACAAAAATGAGAAAATAGAAGCTTTGTTATCTGGTTATGGATAGTAAGCTACAAGCAGTTAAAATGTTTTTAGTCCAGATCAGGCATATTTTTATCAACCAGAGGAGGGGCTGTGGATAGCAATTAATAAAGAGCTGAAGGACTTTATCTGGGAGGGGAAGACAGCAAGAGTCAAGTGGGATATGATGATCCTTCCGGTAAAACAGGGTGGATTGGGATTACCCAAGTTGAAGAGTATTTCAAAGTTACACAGTTAAGGCTCCTATACATAGCACAAGCAGAAAACTATAATTCAAAGTGGAAAGGGATGATAATTAAATGGGGAAAATTCAAGAAACAAGGAGAGACTGGGACTTTCAATGCAGGCCTTTAATGAGAATAACAATAATCATACAGAATATTATATTCATAAAGTGGCAAAAAGCATTCTAAGAACTAAGCCAATGTGGGAATGGAGAAAGGAGATTCTGTCTATTGGGATGACTGCAGTTAGGGATACAAACAGTAGGCAAGAGGGGGCTTGAATTTATAGGAGAAAACTGGCAAAGGAACCAAGGTATTGTGAGCAAATAACTAGAGAGGGAAATGTAATAGAATGGGAAGAGGCTAAGAATTTATTTGGACTGCAGGTTAGATATTGCCTTCCCTATCAAGGATTGATATCAGAATATAGGCAAAGAGAAAGAAATAGGGGTCCTAAATGAAAGACCAGCACCGGTAGAGTTTTTAGTAGAATCTAGAACAGAAGCTGCCATTAAAAAAAAGCACCCTGAACCACTGCTAGGTAGGCACACAAATTTATTAAGCCGAACAGTTCACTCGAAAAAATAACGCTGAATCAAATCACCATACGTTTTCGTCCACAACTTCATCAGATTACACTAATACATTCAGTTAACTGCTTTTATATACTCATCCAAATTTTAAAAAACAGCCAGTAAAAACAATCATTGTACATAGAAATGCATTGAGTTACTGCCCTCTACTGACAAGGAGGATTATTACACATTAATGTCACAATTTTGCTGATCTCATTTTTAATACAGGGGCAAGTGAGATCATGTCATTTAAACCAGGAATTTACTGGCCTCCAACACCACTTGCCAGTATAAATACCAGTATTCAACTAAAGTCTCCCACATACCGCCCTGGGGTCCTTTGGCACAACCTCTAATATAAAAAACTGAAATTCAGCTTCAGGACAAGTTTTTGTGTGTTTGTACAGAGAATTTGTTTCACATTTTATACGAATATCATAGGTGTGCTCATAAATTCTCTGCTTAACCTTTCTTTCACTCTTGCCAATGTAAAAAGCATTACATTTTTTACATAACCCAACATAAATAATCCCTTTTGTGTTACAATTCGCAAAAGTTTTTAAAGTTAAAATTTTGTTATTTCTGGCATGTAAAGTAATGGTATCCCCAGTAATCAAATAAGAACAATAATTACAAGCACCACATTTAAATACACCAGCTTTTTTGTTTGTACCTGCTAACCTTGAATTCCCTTTACTACCTCTTTCAAAAATATCCTTCAGGGTGTTCCCTTTCCTATAAATATGTTTTATTTCACCCTGGAAAATGTGATTTAAGTCAGAAACTTTAGAAAAGTTAATCCACTCTTTGTCAAAAATTCTTTTGATCACACCAGCTTGTCCATCATATGTGGTAATGATACCTGATACGAATTCATTATTTAACCCATCTACTTTCTTGTTTGTGACTTGTTGAGTTGCAACATCTTCAATTTTACCCAATACAGGGCAAACCTTCCCTTCCTCCGATCACTGAGTTCTTTGGAAAGTCTATCAATGAGGTCTTCGGGGTAGCGTCTATACAGGAACATGTATCTCAGGATTTTAGATTGGTAACCATAACATGCATCATCAGAAGTCATTCTACACAAGCACAAATTGCCCTTTTATAACACTCCTTTTCTGGTGTGGGGTGCGAACTTGAGTAGTGCAGATAAGAATTAGAAAAGGTCTCTTTTCTATAAATTCTAGACTCAAAGCCATACTCAGTTTTAGATATGTTAACATCAAGGTATTTCAATTCATCAGTAGTGAATTTGTGAGTGAATTTTAAAAATTCTGTGGTACCATTTAGGTATTCCACAAAGCTACCAAATTCATCTTGAGTGCCTGCCCATAAGAAACACAAGTCGTCCAGAAATCTACCATACAACTTCCATAAACTACTATATTCTGAATTCAGTACAAACTTATTCTCCCAGAAGGACATTATAGTGTTAGCATAAGTGGGAGCACAGTGTGCCCCCATCGCCACACCTTTAGTTTGTCGAAAATACTCGCCCTGAAAGAATATAAAATTATTCTTTAGGACAATCTCCATTAATAACAAAACAGTTCTGAACTCATTGTGCCCTAGTAGTTTGGATTCAAGTAGCATTTCTTCGAACCATTCAAGGCCTACATCATGGGGTATACTTGTAAATAAGTCAATCACATCCAAGGTACCAAAACCTTTTGTTTCATTTGCAAGTGATTCATTTAGTTTTCCTAAGAAATGCCACGAATCTTTTAAAATAACATTGTTGTCACAAACAAGCTTTTTATCTTCTGGTCAATGTACTTGGCCAAGGTGCAGTGACCGAACCTTCGCTGACACTATCACTCTCAAAGGTGGGTCACTTTCATCTTTATGCACCTTTGGTATCCCAAATATGGAGGGTATTCTCGGTTTGTCTACATGCAAATATTTAAAAGTACTCATGTCAATAACTCCATCCATTAATAAGTCATTTAAAATAACATAAATTCGCTTGTAGGCAATATTAATTTCATTCAAGGATATTCTGGTGTATTTGGTATTGTCATTTAATATGTCAAACATTTTGCTCTCATAATTAATGGCATCCATAAGCAACCCCGCCCTTATCGGGCTTCATAATTCTTATATTCTTGTTCTCACTTAATGATTTCAAAGTTTTCAACTCTGGGTCTGTTAAATTAGACTGCACTTTGTGACAACTCAGAATTTTCCTAAGCTCGTGTTCCAAGCTCAATTCAAAGTTTCTTAGCTGAGGGTGTGTTGGTGGATTAAAGGTGTTCTTACGTTGCAATTCTACATTGTTCATGTTGACACCATTTCCTTTAAAATATAATTCTAAGTTTTCTTCCTAATAAATAATTTAATATCAATTAAAAGTTTAAAAATATTTGTTTTCTCTCTAGGTATAAAACCAAAACCTTTTGTCAATAGTTCAAAATGACTACTGTTAATTGCTACATCTGTGTAATTGAAAATATTAAAATCATTATAACTGTATTTAAAACCACAGTTTGTAATTATTCCCAGACTGGTCGTCTCCTTTCCTGAGCTCCCCAGTTTCTGGTTTTGTAGTTTTTTGAATTGTAAGTAACAGGTTCCCTGTGCATAAGTCTCTCAGACCGCCTTAAAGGTGGAAATGCAGCATCATAATCATTCTCTAAAGGCAATTCATTGTCAGAAATGTCATTGTTAGGTTCTCTGTAGTGATTAATGTCATAATTTCTAACATTTCTCACCCAATTCTTAGGCTTCGGTATTGTTTCTTTGTTTTGTATTCATTTAAACCTCTCTCAATCTTGTCTAAGGTTCTGTTTTACACCTCCAAACATTTACTTTCTAAATTATTTAATAGTTTATGATATTTGCTTCTCTCTTCGTCCACTGTAAATAGTAAATCGTGAGTAATGTCCTTGTTTATACATTCTACAGTTTCTTGCAACTTCTTTATTTCTACCTCATTGTTTTTAATGATAGCCCTCATTATATCAAAACCACAATTATCAAAAAGCCTCTATTAGTTCAAAATAAAACTCTGTACCTTCCACAACCTTGTTAGGGTATTTGCATACCCTAAGCCCTTTGGGCACAATTTTCTGTTCTAAACAATACTTTAAATAAGTGTTATCCATTTCTAACATTTTGCATTTGTATAAAAATAGTCCAGGTCATCAAGCTTTTGAGAAAAAGTTCCTTGTAGTTTATCATTGGTGTTGTTTTTGCTAGCAAAATCATAAACAACATTGAATAAGTCACTGAAATGTCTTTTTGTACCTGTAGAGTTTAAACTACCACCAGGGCCAAAACGAACTCCTTCACCCATTTTTCTAACATTGTTAGGCTGCTCAGATTGTCCGTGGTCGGTTTCTTCAAGCAAAATCCGAGGGAAACCATCCAGACTGCTGGATCCTGCTCCATTTCGTCTTTCTACATCTCTGGAATCATTTTCCTCACCAACAGCCCGTCTCTCTCGCGCCTCAACACTCCGATGCACTTCCTGGTTTCCTGGTTCCAATACAGACGTCAATACCACATGTAATAGAATGGGAAGAGGCTAAGAATTTATTTGGACTGCAGGTTAGATATTGCCTTCCCTATCAAGGATTGATATCAGAATATAGGCAAAGAGAAAGAAATAGGGGTCCTAAATGAAAGACCAGCACCGGTAGAGTTTTTAGTAGAATCTAGAACAGAAGCTGCCATTAAAAAAAGGAATAATTAGTAGTGCATATAAAATATTGCATGTTAACTATAAGAATCAATCAGAAGAGGGTAGAAGGGATTGGGAAGAGAGATTGGATAAGCAATTCACAAAGAAACAATTGGAGGATGTATGGATGTCTCTGAAATATGCAACAAAATCTAGAAGATTTAGGATTTTTGCTTGGAAATATTTACATGGATATTTTTATACACAAAGTAGACTCGGAGAATTTTTCTTCAAGTAGACAGCAAATGTTGGAGATGTGACAGGGAAGAGGGGGGTACTTGGGAACATGTTTTCTAGAAGTGCAGTGGTTTGGTGGACTTTTAAGGATTCCCAGTGGGATGCACTGTCAGAGATGCAGGGTGAGTGGATTGGTGTGATGAGGGAAATGATTTTTCTAAGCTATAATATAGAACTGGAATTGCCTAGACATGGTAAGGCCTTGTTGTGTCTAATTATGGTGGCTGCCAAAAAAGCAATTACTAGAAAATGGAAATCAGAATCTAAACCAACTGTATTAGAAGTAGTGAATATAGCAACAGAGATAAAACAACTGGAATTGAGATCTTTAAAAAAGGGTAGGAGCTAACTACATAGAAAAACATGAAAATTGTGGGAACAATACATACAGTGGAGGAATGAGGTTTAAAAGAAGGCAGGACTTAAATGAGCTATGTAATGTTTGACTGAAAATGATTGGGTAGATTATAAGTTATGTATAATGTTTGCAACTGGGAGTGTGTCAGTTTGATTTGATGTAAAATGCTTGCAACTAGGATGGTGTTGGTGTGGTTTGTTTTCATTTATATAAATGTATGATTGCCTGTGTCATAAGTAATGGTTTAATAAAGTTGTTTTTTGTTTAACAAAAAAAGGGGGCAGGAATTGAATAATTTATGTAATGTTGCTTAGGTTATATGAAATATAGCAATATATGTGAAGTGTAATGTTTGTTAATGTTCATTTAATATATTTTGATTACTTTTGTATAAATGTAAATTTACCTGTGTCACAAGTGATGATTCAATAAAGGTGTTTAAAAAACACAGATGGAAAGATTCATATAGACACAGAAAAACAATACTTAACTAATCTCACTATATTTTCCTGACTGATCTAAAGAATTACTGTTTCCTACTTACTTAATAGAGCAAGGCATGGTGATGTTCGTGAGTGGTCTTTCTTGCCAGGTTTCACAAACAGACTGCCCTGAGACTTCTATCACATCTAGTATTAATGCATCATTTCAGTGCTGGATTACAGAATGACACATCTGGTCACCTGACTGTGTGGTTCCCACACTACTCCCTTTACTAGAAGCTGAGCCAGTATCTTGCACGGGTCAATATCACAACATCAGACGATAAAAAGAGAAAACACTCTTTTATCGAACAATAAAAACCAAAAGCAGTAAATGTCAAACACATGGAACAGCAATTTTTTTCCCAGGGAAAAAAAATTACTGCTCCGCAAAACAAAACAAAACAAAAAAAAATCCAAACACAAAATAAAGTGGGGGGGATTTGCCTCCCACACCCCTACTTAAATATACCAACTCCGAGATCGCACCACAGTGGAGGAAATCACAAAGTCCCAAAAACAGCCCAGCATTTTTTTTCCCTGGGAAAAAAATCGCTGTTCCGTATGTTCGCCATTCAGTGCTTTCATCTTTTAGGTTCGTCATTCTAAGGGTATCCAGTATCTCTCTGCCTGGGACGACATGGTCGACAGACCACGATGCTTTGCCAGAGATGGCCTGCACCTGTCGCCCCTGGGATTCCGGATACTGGCTAAGGCTCTTGCCGCCCCTATAGTGCCTTTTTTAGGCAAGGTTCAAATGACAAATTCACCACTATAACAGGAACAGGCAAGCAAAAACTGAGGGTAACGCTACTGAATGCTAGAAGTCTAAATCTCAAAATGCACTCACTCGAGGCACTCCTTAGAATGAAGAACATCGATATCTGTGCAGTGACTGAGACCTGGTTCAAGGCTCTAGACAGCACCCCTGCATTACCAGGCTATAACTCATACCACACTTTTCGTCCATCTAACCAGGATCCAAGGTTATCCAAGTGCAACTAACTCTGGGCGAAACTGCAATCCAAATTGGAGCTTGCTACAGATCCCCCACCATGCCCCAGGATTCCCACTCTTCTTTTCTTGATATGCTGGAAAATATTTGGGTTCAACCAAACACCCTAATAATGGACGATTTCAACTACCCCACCATTAACTGTGAAATCTACTCATATACCAACTCCTTCGCTCAACGCTTTCTGGAATTCATAAATTCCAATGTCCTGGATCAACTTATCCACACCCCCACCAGTGGCAACAGTATCCTAGACCTAGTCATTACCAACATGAGTGACCGGTGTTCCACAGCTGAAATCAACTCCTCATTGGTCAGATCCGACCATAAGCTAATCACCCTAGATATCCGCATCCCGCCCCCACCCACCATTAAGGAAACCACAGTAAAAAAATTCTCCAAAGCCAAATTCATGCTTCTTAAGACAGAAGTGGTGAACTTCATGACACCCATGCAGATGCAGTTACGACTGCTGAATCCTACACAAATGCACTCTATAAGCACTTACACGACTGCATGGATCATGCTATCCCAAACAGAACCAAGACACTATCCTCCAAAAAAAGGAAGCCAATCTGGTGGTCCCCTGCCATAAACAAACTCTACAACAGAAGGAAGAAACTGTTTCAAAAGAGAGTAAAATCCCATGAGTGGAGGAGCTGCCTGGTCAGCCTCAGTAAGAAGCTGAGATCCCTTATAAGATCCTCCAAAGCTAGCTACGAAAACAAAATCACCACTGATTCTAAGGGCAACCACGAAGCATTCTATAGCTTTGTCAAGAATCTCAATGGCAACACCCAGATCTCCTCTGAGTTACAGCACAATGGCACGAAAATTACAGAGCCAACTGATATTGCCAATATCCTGGCAGATAGGTTCAGTGCTAACTTTACCCCCCCTCACCCCCTAAAGGCCCCATATCTATACAGGAAGAATGCAGAGTCCCTGTAATCACATCTATGCAAGTAAAAGCTGCACTCTCTAAAGCCAAAAACACAGCATCCATGGGACCGGACAACATCCCAGGCTGCGTTTTGCACAAACTTCAGAATGAACTGGCACCCCACCTAAGCACCATGTTCAATCATAGTCTCACGTCAGGCTTTGTGCCCACTGAATGGCACACAGCAACAGTTATCCCACTTCACAAAGGGGGACCCACCACTGATCCTGGGAACTATCACCCTATTAGTCTGACAAGCCTGGTCTGCAAACCCATGGAACGTATCATCATGGAACTCATAAACAAGGACATTGGTAACCTCCAAACTCTGGACCCCACCCAGTTCGGGTTTGTGAAAGGCAGATCATGCCTTCTGAACCTGATCGACGACTTTGAGGTAGTCACCAAAGCCGTAGATGAGGGTAAGGTGGTTCACACAGCCTATCTTGACCTCGCCAAGGCTTTCAACACCATTCCCCATTCTGGAATTATAGCTAAACTCACTAAACTAGGTATAAATCCCTATGTCACAAGATGGGTTGCCAACTGGTTCACTGACAGAACCCGCACTGTAAAAGTTGCAGACTCCAAATCTGACTTCAAACCAGTAACAAGTGGAGTACCACAGGGTTCAGTTCTGGGACCTCTCCTGTTCGGTATCTACTTCTCTGAAGTACAGGCTAACACACAAGGCCTCTGGCTAACGAAGTTCGCAGATGACTGCAAACTAGGAGCCATAGTCGAATCTCTAAATGATGTGGACATCCTACAGAAGGGCCTCACTGAGACAGATGCCTGGTGTCAGAGGCATGGCCTCAAGCTCAATGCCAAAAAGTGCATGAACTACCACATAAATGGCAGTCTACTTAATGCCAAAAGTGTGATAAGAGACCTTGGGACCTAGGTGGACAGTGGTTTCTCCTTTGATAATCACATTGCCACAGTAGTCAGGAAGTCCTTTTATGTGGCACACCTCATCACAAAAGGGTTCTCATCCAGGAAAAAAGAGGTCAGTGTTCCCTTCTACTCGGCACTCATTAGAGCCATTATAGAGTACAACTACCCTTTTGGAATGTACCTCACAACACATCTGCAGCAGCTGGAAAGGCTACAGAAGTACCTCACAAAGAGGATTACTGGCCTCAAACAGATGCCCTACACTGGACCGTCTCAAAAATCTCCAGCTTTAGGATATCGCCTACTCCAAGGAGATCTCTGCCTAACATATAATGCTATGTTAAACCCAGAGCTGTTGGACATGGTACACCTTAAGAAATCCCAATCCCTCCGAACTACACACTCTAGGGACCTAAACCTTGTCACCACAATAAACAGGACATGCTGGAGGGATAGATTCCTGTCCCAGAGACTTCCCATACTCTGGAACAAGCTACCCATCTATGTCAAGCAAAGTTCCTCATTAGCACTCTTCAAGAAAAATCTTGATAAGTGGATGGAAAATAGGAAATACACCCCAGGGATCGCGTATGTGGCTCTGCTCGACAGGGGCACAGGAAATTTACTTTCTTTTGTGGCGTAAGCCAGGGAACCTTGTTGGCTAGGCTTACTTATGCCCTTGGGATGATAGCCTAGAACCTATCTCTGAACCTATAAAAGAGCGTTCGCTCTTTTTATCTTTTGACTTCGCATTATAGACCCATCTTGCACATATGCTGTACAATACACACACACGGAGCTTTGCTACGATATGTTACAGCATCTGGAAGCTGGAAAACCATTTCAGCACTTCCACCCTTCCAGGCTAGGAATTATTTCACCACTAAAGACAATACAGCAGGTTTCATAGTCCTTGTTTTCACAATCTTTATTGCTTATACCAAATAATTTAATTTCAGGTTATTTTTTCAAAGTTAGCTGGACTGAGATTAACCTCTTGTCTTGCATTATCTTTTGTTGCAATATATTCATGTCAACAGTTACAATACAGTCTGACATACAGGTGTATTTCTTTTCTGTCCAGCAGGACCCACTGTTGGTACATTTTTTTTAACACCAGCAGCTTTACAAATACATTTTCAACACAAGCACCTGTACAAATCAGTTTGAGATACAAATGACATATAATTCTTACAAAACTCCAGCTAGCTATGCTTTCAGATGTAACACATCCACTGCTCTACTCCTCCTGGCATAACTGACACTACCTCACATCATCACAGTGAGTATACAACTTCTTTTTTATTTTTTTTTTTAGTTCTAAGACGGAGTTTTCCTTTAACTGGTTATACTGCCTGTTGAAAAGGTTTTTTATGTGATGTTTGTTTGTTCTTCCATTCAAACACAAAAGGGTCTAAAGTGAAAGTATCAAAAGCAAATTTGTAAACAGCAAACCAAATGTCTAGCACTTAAGATGATTTGAAATCTGTCTAATTCAATGCCAGACTCAATGATGTTCATTTTTTTTTACAATAACCTTAGTTCCAACATATATATGTTCAGATTTTCAGGCTTCAGTTCACTCTGGGTAAAAGACAAGAAAACAGACCCGTTCTGCTTAAAAAAAAAAGGTTCTGCAGGGCTATAAATTAACTGTTTGATAAAAGCTAATTTAAAATAGAAACATTCATATCACCTGATGAAAAACAGCAAATCACATTGTATGGTTAAAAAGAACAGGACTAGACTCATTAAAAAAACTATATACTGACATCTAGTGGATAAATTAGATATGACAGCTATGGATGTTCTCCAGCCTTATACAGTGGATATAAAGAGTGTACATATCCCTGTTAAAATGCCAGGTTTTTGTGATATAAAAAAAATGACCACAATAAATCATGTCAAAACTTTTCCCACCATTAATGTGACCTATAACCTGTACAATTAAATTGAAAAACAAATCTGTTAGGGGAAATAATATAAAAAATAAAAAATGTACAATACGTTGGTTGTATATGTGTCCACACCCTTAAACTAATGCTTTGTTGAAGCACCTTTTGCTTTAATTACAGCATTTAGTCTTCTTGGGTACATACCTGCCATTAATTAAAGAGACTCTGATTAATCCCACATAAAATTCAGCTGTCCTAGTAGGATTTTCCTAACATTTACTCAGTTTCCATGGTTCGCAGAATGCTTACAAAGCATCAAAGGGATCTCATTGCTGAAAGGTATCAGTCAGGAGAAGGGTACAAAATCATTTCCACAGTATTGGATATACTACGGAACACAGTGAAAACAGTCATCAAAAAGTGGAGAAAATATGGGACAACAGTGACTTGGCAGAGAACTGGACGTCCCTCCAAAATTGATGAAAAGAAAAGACAAAAACTGGTCAGGGAGGCTGCCAAGAGACCTACAAGAATATTGGAGCTGCAGAAATTTCTGGCAAGTACTGGTTGTGTACTACATGTGACAACAATCTCCCGTATTCTACATATGTCTGGACTATGGGGTAGGGTTACAAGATGGAAGCCTTTTCTTACACAGAAAAACATCTAGGCCCAGCTAAAATTTGCAAAACAATACATTAGGTCTCCCAAAAGCATGTGGGAAAATGTGTTATGGTCTGATGAGACCAAGATTGAACTTTTTGGTCACAATTCCAAAAGGTACATTTGGTGCAAGAACAACACTTCCCATCACCAAAAGAACACCATCCCCATGGTGAAGCATGGTGGTGGCAGTATCATGCCTTGGGGTTGCTTTTCTTTAGCTGGGACTGTCAAGGTGGAGGGAATTATAAATAGTTCCAAATACCAGTCACGTTTGGCCCAAAACCTTCAGGCATCTGCTAGAAAGCCGAAGATGAAGAGGAATTTCACCTTTCAACATGACAATGACCCCAAGCATACATCCAGATCAACAAAAGAATGGCTTCACCAGAAGAAAATTAAAGTTTTGGAATGGCCCAGCCAGAGCCCAGACCTAAATCCAATAGAAAATCTGTGGGGTGACCTGAAGAGGGCTGTGCACAAGAGATGCCCTTGCAATCTGACAAATTTGGTGGGCTTTTGCAAGGAAGAGTGGGCAAATATTGCCAAGTCAAGATGTGCCATGCTGATAGACTCCTACCCAAGAAGACTTAATGTAATTAAATCAAAAGGTTCTTCAACAAAGTATTAGTTTAAGGGTGTGCACACTTATGCAACCAGCTTGTTGTACATTTTTTATTTTTTATATTTTTTCCCCTAACATATTTGTTTGTTTGTTTTTCAATTGAATTGTACAGGTTATAGGTCACATTAAAGGTGGGAAAAGTTTTGAAATGATTTATTGTGGTCTCATTTTTATAGCACAAAAACCTGGCATTTTAACAGGGGTGTGTACACTTTTTATATCCACTGTAAATGTGTCTTAGTCTGGGACAAACCAAACCTCAAGATTAACCATCCAAATATTTTATTTATGCTCAAGGAACCTTTGGCTACCAAAATGATTGGAGTCATATCCCTGTAGCTTATTTCTAGGCACAAAACCTGTGCTCCTGGATGAACCCAAGTACACTTAAATAAAGCATTAGTGAGTTGTATCACTTACCACTCAGGATCTGTGAAGCTTTATATTTCAACATTCCAGAAGTTTTGCCTACATAGAAAGTAGCACAAAACAAGTAACAGGTTTAATTTTGCTTGAGCATATTATTAAATGCCTAATGTCATATATTTTAGCAGTATTACCAGTAAGAAAGTAATATTTTAACATGTATACAGTTTCTGGTTTCCCCAGGGAATACTCTTTGATGATTTCTGTCCTGTAATCATGCTCTAACATTCTCTTACAAAACCTTTTTTTTTATTGGCAAACATACTGGCCCAAAGTTTTATTTCTTTTATAAATAACTTGACATTGATTTGGCAACAAATTACTGATGTCTATCAGTTTGCAAAATATGTCACTGTGTAGAGATAACTTCCTTAATTCTAGATGCATTAACACTGTAAATAGTAATACAACTTAGATCATACCAAGATCTAAACAGCGGCATGGTTTGAAAGCTATCTAAAAGATAGGCTCCAATCTGTAAAATGGGACACTGCCTTATCTACTCCCCTTCCAATACATATGGGTGTCCCTCAAGGATCCATTCTAGGGCCACTACTTTTCAACATCTTCACAAACCTATACCTCCTATCCTCACTCTTCTATTATTCAATACGCCAATGTCTCTGCAGTCATATCAATAGCAAACTCCCACTCTGAACTCTTATCAGCTACCCAGTCATTCTTTAACTCAGTAGAAACATGGCTCTCAAACAACCAACTCATCCTCAACCCTAAAAAAAGAAAACTCCTACTCTTTCTCCCTAAAACAGCCAACCACATTAAGACCTCTTTTACTATCCAGTCACTTAACAAGACCCCTATTGTAGTTGAACCCAGCTCAAAACTCCTTGGTATCACAATTGATGACCAACTAAAATCCAACCTCCACATAAGTAATTGTATCAGGAAAACTCACCTTAAACTAGGTCTACTTTATAGAAATAACAAAGTTCTTACTCAGGAAGCAAGAATAACCCTCACCCATGCCTACCTTCTTCCCTGCTTAACTTACTGTTCACAAATCCTTACTAACTTAAACTCCTCTCTGCTTACTAGACTTGAGACTACATACCACAAAGTAGCTAGATTTGCAACCCAACAATCCTTTAGATCACTCCACTGCCTCTCCCTCAGAAACTTAAACTGGCTAGAACTGCCCCACCTCCTCCTCCTCCTATCTCAGCTCCAAACCATACACTCAATTCTTTACCAGCCTTCCTTCTGTCCAGCCTTACACTCAATCATCTCCCACTATGCTCCAGCAAGAAACCTCCAAAGTTCTTCTCAAGACCTCTCAAAAATCTATAAGCCAACATCTAAATCTGGATGTAACTTATACAGCTACCATCCCTCTATTGAATGGAACAAACTTCCCCTCGAAATTCGAACAAACATGCATCCCAAAACATTTAAACTAACTCTAAAAGAATATTTCAACAGGAAATGGATCTGCCAGTGCTCTAACCCTCCTTGAAAACCTCTTTCACCTCTCCAATCAAAGTGTTCCTCTTTCACTATACTTGTATTATATCCTGTTAGATAAATTAAAATAAATGTTTCTCCTGTTACTTTTTATACTACTACTTCTACAAATTGCCGTCCTGTAATCTTGTTGTTTTTTTAAATGCTACTTGTATAATGTATGTAATCAAAGACCAAATGTTATATGCATGTTCTTGGAGCTTTTCTCCCCGGGCCTCTGCTGAAAAGGCCTTCGGCTCAGTCAGACATAGTCAACAAATGTAAAATAAAAAAATAAAATAAATAAATAATAGCATGAGGTTCATGAGCTTGTAGAATATCTCCAGAAAAAAAGATATGTCAATATTATATGCCTGAGTGATCATCTAACTAGAGTAACCCTGTGGGCAAACAGATGCAGCAGTTACTAAGCATGATTATAAAATCAGTAATACTGGACCAAAGTCTCCTGATTTAAAGAAACAGACTTTACAATGTTCTTTGGGATGTGTGGTAGATTGCAACTAGAAGCCTTAGGTATAACATTTGTACTAAATAGTTTACTGTATAGAAATTTAATTACAGAACCATCAAATAATTTTGGAACAGAAGCATATATAAATGAATGGCAAGAAGTTATTTAACTATGAATTCAAGGTTTCACCTCTTATGGATGAAAAAGTATACAAAGTCTTCCAGTTCAGCAACACTATATTTTGATATTAACTAAAACTCGTAGAATTATGTTCAACAACTATCGTTCTGTTAAGGAAGACCTTCTCCTTCAAGATGGAAATGGGCACTTATTGTACCCCTGCCTAAAGGAGGCACATCAGTGACTGTAAACGACTATCGGCCTATTACCACACCCTTTTATCCAGACACTGGGAAATGTGTTAACTTATGACTCCTGCAACACCTAAATAAATAGAAGCTAAATTCTGATTCACAGAATTGCTTCGGAGCGTTGTATGGGATAGATACAGCCTTGAGTGTTGATTCATATGTGCCCAACATAATAGCAATAATGCTGATGGGGATCTTTTTAGAGAACCCATTATAACATTTTTTTAGACTGTCGCTCAATGCCATTAAATGGTTAGTTAGTTAGAAAATTGTACCAGTCTGTAAAAAATGGAATAATGCAACCCCCCCCCCCCCATAGTGATGCAATAGATCACTCAAGTCTCAGTGTTGGGATCTCTTTTGCTGTTTTTATCAGTGACCTAGAAGTGACCATGGCACTGCCAAACTAATGGGTATACAGGGTGGTGCACTCATTCTCCATGCTGATGCTAATGTGTCTTTAGTCAATACTAAGCTATGATAGAGTTTCATCTCTCTTTAATATGTTTACTAGAATATGTGTCATGTTGTAGATGATTCATTACTCAAGTCCATGTCAGATTGCAGCCTTAAAATTTTATCTTTCAGTGAAGCAGGGATATAGGTAGCCAGCTCCACTAAAGCACCAGGGCTTACTGGTAACTCACAGATATTTGACCTTCATATCAATTCTGTTTTGTACAAAATAACTAGAACATCTTTAAAAATCATTCCCTTCTCCCCAGTACAAAAGAAACCACTGCAGCAGTATACCTGCCCACTAATGTCCGGTCACCACTAATGTAAATCCTGAATAAGGTACAACAGCATTTCCAGATGTACTGCAGGTCACCACAGAAAATACATCTCTGCCTTTCACTATATAGCCTGTACTGGCTTAAATGTGAATATCACCTATCCTGTATAGAACTAAATTCTGCCGAGAGCCTAATATATGCACCCAAGTCTCTAGCACTGGACAGCACACTAACCTATCATAAGCTTAACTAGGCACTCCAGTCCCTTTCTGGTAGTTTTGTACATATAATTAAATAAATCCATAAACAGACATAGAGATGCATGTTACTTGAACTATGAAATAGGGTTTTGGAATAATCTCTTTAAAGTTCTATTTATACAGTCATGTATTTAAGCGTGTTCACCAGACAGCTGAAAGACAGCTGTGGTAAAACAGAGTTTGTATGATGTTGCTTCCGTCTATCCTTTACTGAATGAAATTCAAATTTTTTTATGTTGACTGTTTAGTCTAAATAGTTATTAATCAGTAGATATAAACTGCACAAGTTCAGCTGGTTTTGTGACTGAATTGTTTAGTTTTATTATAAGCAGATATGAACTATACTAGCTTAGCTGGTGGTGTATTTCTCAGTTTGTATGTGTACATAATGAATAATATTATCTTGTATGTGTATTTAGTTTATGACTAATTATGTGCATTTTATGTATGTTTTGAGTTTTTTTTCCTGGGACTACAACAAAAATGAGATTTTCCCAGTCAGACATTCCTGATTAACAAATGTAAATAAATACATTATAATAATTTCAACACTTTATGAAGTCAAAAGAAAGGGTTCCTTACATTGTCTCTAAAAGAAAGCTAAGAACACAGACAGCTGAGAGTTACTGGGAAAACAGTTATTGACACTAAAACTGGAGTAAATGGGAAGATGATCCTGCGGGAAAAATATGGGGTTATAATCTCATCCTTTGGGATAAAAGCTTTGTAGGAAAGAGGTTTAGCTGAAAAAAATAAAAGTTACGTACGTATGGTAACACTAAGTCTGGAAAAGTAGGTCTTTCCACAGTAACTCGCAGGACTAAGAACATAGGCATAAGGACTACTCAGCATGCATTCAGAAAAGCATTTATCAAGGCTAGTCTTAGATAATTTATGGCTTTTTTGGGGGCGGAGAAAAATAAAAAGTTGGGTGTATTTGTGTCAAGACTTTTGTTTTGACCATTTAAAATCTTAATTGACAGCACACATGTAGGCAGTGTAACAAGTACCTTCCAGGAGGATGTCAGTAATTCGGTAACATGGGTAAGAGTCAAGTGATCGTACAGATTTATGTTTGATTTATGTTTGACTCAATTGCATCTTTTGGCATAAATGAAGCAGTGTTTAAAAAATATCTGTCTTTACCAAACACCAAGTAAAGAAATTCTGCAAATAAAATTTGCAATTTAGAAATCCTTTTGGCTGATGTAATTAATGTTCTATCAAGAAATGATTGCTAATAACAAACTTTAAATATGCCTAGCCTGCAGACTGAAAGGGTGCCATACTTAATTATTCCTAACTTCAAGTCAAACACAGCTACTGGATCTTGCAGCTGAAGCTCAACAAAAAGTTGCCTTTGAGGAAGGCTTTACACACCTGCAAGGAGGCTAGCAAATTAGAATGTTGACCTTAATGAAACTTAAAAATAGCAGCCAAATGCACTGTAATGGATGAATAACGGAGTCCGGTTTCAAAAATATGTGCAAGATAGACCAGAAGATTAAAAGAAAAAAGATCCAGTCCTTTTGCATTAACCCAAACAGGAAAAAAAAACATGTCTGTTTGTTTTAGTAGGTTTCCTAGTGGTGGGATTTTGGGAAGATGATAAGCTATTTGATAACGCTTCTAGAAAAGGAGGGACTACTGAAAAGTGGAGAAGCCAAGTGGCCAGTCACAGGGAATAGAAGTGTAGGTGAGTTTTGCTTGATGGATGGGTAAGTAATGATGTGAAGTTGTTCTGTCTCGCCGTTCATTCTTTACTGATGGGTTCAGAGCCGATCCCTCAGCTCCAAGTTGGCCAATTGCAAAGCTCGAGGTCTTCAAATAGCTCGAGGCCAAGTCCCTATCCCATGATGCAAATAGAGTTACCTCAGATCTAGTTTGCCACTGCAACAGATCGGAGGTTCTGCATTAGCTTGGGCCAGTAAAACTGTTTTTTTCATTCTTTACTTAAAAATATTGCTATTTAGATAGTTTTAGGTAGTTTAGAATAGTTTTATAAGGCTCTTACAGCTTTTTGGTCTGCTTACCTACTTTAAATTCCTTTCCCACTAGTGTGCTTTAAAAAATTCTAGTTGGCCTCTTGTTTTAGGCCTAGTTTAAAAAATCTTTTTCTAAATATTACAATGTGTTTATTCAGTGACCTTTTGTCACAATTTATACTTAATACTTAGTTATAGTTATTTGCTGGGTGGTGTGTTTAGCCTTAATTTTTTTTAGAAAAGGCTTAGTTGTTAATTACTGTTGAAATTTGCAGTTGACAGTAATCTTTGTCATGTATTATTCCTTAGAAAATATTAGATAAGGTTTGTTGTGTCTTATAGCAGCTATCCTCTTTTTTTTGCATAGTCTGCTTAGAATTGTCTTATTGTATGCTTTAGACAGACTTTTTTCTGTCACTTTAACATTTATATTAGTATTACTCTGTGTGTGTGTGTGTGTGTGTGTGTGTGTGTGTGTGTGTGTGTGTGTGTGTGTGTGTCTCTGTCACTTTAACATTTATATTAGTATTACTGTGTGTGTGTGTGTGTGTGTGTGTGTGTGTGTGTGTGTGTGTGTGTGTGTGTGTGTGTGTGTGTGTGTGTGTGTGTGTGTGTGTGTGTGTGTGTGTGTTTTTGCCTGATTGTATTTAAGGCTTGTGTGAATAATTACTGTTAAGAATTTTCTTTGTGGTGACAGTAATTTTCTCTTTGAGATTACTATGGCTGACCAAGAGAAGCATCCTAAGTCAGGTTTCAAGAAGTGCCCAAAATGTGGCCAAAAGATGTCTGTAACAGACAGCCATGTAAATTGTGTGTACTGTCTAGGAGCCCTGCATTTACAGGATAGCTGTTCTATATGTCATTCCTTCTCCTCCGGGGTCCTACAGGAAAGGAAAAGAAAATTAATAGACAGCGGTTTGTTGAAACCGTCCTTCCAAGAAGCTTTGAGCGACCAAGATGGATCCAGCGTGTCCTCATAGTCTTCTAAGACTTCTGAGTCAAAGAGATCAAATAAATCTTTGACTTCGGCTCCACTGCCATCGGAACCGATAGTCTTTTCTTTTTGGAGCCGGTCCCCAGTCTTGGAACCGGTATCTGTAGCTCCTAAGAGTCCGTTATTACAGTCTGTACCACCTTCGGTGCGCTCATCTCGGTCCTCTATCAGCCTTTCTGATCTAGATGTGGATCGTGTGGTGCAGAAGCTGTTATTGGCACCGGCCTTGGTAAAAATTTTATCGGCTTCAACCCAAATGGCTTCGGAGCCGAAGACCCTTACACCAGCTCAAACTGTTCATCCTCCATGCAATGCTGGTCCTTTGAAGCCGGAGGAGTCAGACCTGTTGATTGTGGAACCTTCACAGCCAATGCCTGCTCCACTGTCTTCAGCTCCTTTCACTCTGACATCCTCTGTGCCGATCGAGGAATCTAGGAGCTGACACTCTCTGGTCGGGTCCGGGCAGGATAGCTGGACCGACTTGTTGGTTCCGACTCTGCCTCTCAGGGCTTCGGCTTGGATGAGCTCAGCTCCTACCTTTGGTTCAGAGCCCACTGTCCCTGTGCCAGGGGTATCGATGGTTTCCTCGGATCCATCGGTTCCCTCGCATCAGAGCAGAGGTGCTTTCGATGCCATGAGGAGAGTCATGTCTCCTAAGACATCCTCGACCTCAGGTCTGGCTTCCTCCTCCCCTAGGGCGCCTGTGTCTGCTTCTGCCTCACACATCCTGACCAAGTGTAGAGACCCAGAGCCTCAGGAAGCCCCATTGGGTGGCTCTTGCACTTCCGAGACCTCACCAGAAGCTCCCGCTGATGAGGTTCCCAGGAAGAGATTGTGTAAGAGGAAATATCTAGACTCCCCCCAGGAATCTTTAACATCTGATACTGACTTGGATGAGTCAGAAGAGTCCCCAAGGTCCCACTCTGAGGATATCTCATTCGCTGAGATACTTGAAATCCTTAGGCAGAGGGGTGACTGGCAGTCCAAAAGCCCTACTGAGGATGAGTCAGTTCTCCTGAAGGCTTTCGGGTCTCAGCCCACCACCTCTCGGGTGTCTCCGCCCTTCGATGAGCTGATGCAGTTGGTCTCACAAAGGGCGTGGGAGTCTCCGGATACTATGGAGCTTGTCCCTAGGAGGCCTAATAAGTTAATTTTTGCCCCCCTTGACAAAGCTTTTTTCACAAAAGGTGTGCCAGTTGATGTCATGGTGATGGAGGCAGCCACCAAAAAGGAAATGTCTGAAACTTCCTCGTCTATCCATCCTCCTGACAGAGACTCTAGGATCATGGCTAGATATGGGAAGTACATGTTTAGTTCAGCGACTTTTGCTCTTCGTTCGCTCAACTATTTGACCCATTTTACCAGGCTACAAAGAGATCGCCTTAAAGAGCTAGGTTCATAGGTTGGTACTAGGCTATCAGCCCTAGGGCCTATACAAGCCTAGCCAAACAATTCCCTGGCTATTTCTTCCCACACTATTGACTTCCCTGGACCCCTGTGTAGCAGGGCGACTGACGTATTCCCCGGGGTGAATTTCCTTTCTCCCATCCAATTGTCAAGGTTCCTCTTGAAGAGGGCCAAAGAGGCAGTCTGCTTGACATGTATGGGCAATCTATTCCAGAGTCTGGGGAGTCTCTTGGTCAGGAACCTATCCCTCCAGCATGTTTTGTTTATTGTGATGACAAGGTTTAGATCCCTGGAGCGTGTGGCTCTGAGGGATTGGGATTTCTTTAAGTGTAGAATGTCCAACAGTTCTGGGTTTGACATTGCCTTGTATGTTAAGCAGAGATCGCCTCTGAGTAGACGATATGCGACAAAGTATAGCTGGAGTTTTTTAAGGAAGTCAGTGTAGGGCATCTGCTTTAGGCCTGTGATTCTTTTAGTGAGGTATTTCTGCGGCCTTTCCAGTTGTTGCAGATGTCTTGAGAGGTACATACCAAACGGGGCGTTGTATTCTATAATGGGTCTAATGAGGGATGAGTACAGTGGGACAATGACCTCCTTTTTCTGGATGAAAAGCCCTTAGTGATGAGGTGTGCCACATAGAAGGATTTCCTGACTGTTGTGGTGATGTGGTTATCGAAGGTGAGACCACTGTCCACTTGTGTCCCTAAGTCTCTTATCACACGTTCGGTGTTTAGTGTACTGCCACCTATATGGTAATTCACAGATGCATGTTTTTTCCCAAATGGGATAACTATACATTTATTGGCATTGAGCTTGAGCTCATGGCTCTGGCACCAAGCATCTGTTTCTGTAAGGCCCTTTTGTATAGTATCCACATCATTTGGGGATTCAATAATTGCTCCCAGTTTGCAGTCATCTGCGAACTTGGTTAGCCAGAGTCCCTTAGTGTTGGCCTGTATTTCAGAGAAGTAGATGCCAAACAAGAGCGGTCCCAGGACTGAACCCTGAGGTACTCCACTTGTCTTGAGCTGGATTTGGAGTCGGCTACTTTTACAGTGTGGGTTCTATCAGTAAGCAACCCATTGGGTGATGTAGGGTTTTAATGCCCAGCTTAGTAAGTTTATCTATGATTCCAGAGTGGGGGATGGTGTCAAAGGCCTTGGCAATGTGTAGAAAGGCTGTGTGGACCACCTTACCCTTGTCCATGGCTCTGGAGACTGATTCAAAAAAGTCAATCAGGTTCAGGAGACAAGATCGGCCCTTCATGAACCCAAACTGGGTGGGGTCCAGTGTTTGAAGGTTGCCAATGTCTTTGTTTATAAGTTCCATGATAATACGCTCCATGGCCTTGCAGATAAGGCTTGTCAGACTGATGGGACGGTAGTTTCCGGGATCCAAGGTGGATCCCCCCTTATGGAGTGGGATAACTGTAGCTGTGTGCCACTCATTGGCACAAAACCTGAGGTGAGTCTATGATGAAACATGACACTTAGGTGAGGTGCCAGTTCATATTGTAGTTCATGTAGTACACAGCCCGGGATGTCATCTGGTCCCATGGATGCTGTATTCTTAGCTTTGGAGAGTGCATTTTTTTTTACCTGTTTGGCCATTATTACTGGAATTTGGCAATCTTCCGGTATTGAGATGGGCCATTTAGGGGGTGAGAGGGGGGTGAAGTTGGCACTGAATCGATCTGCCAGGATACTGGCAATATCCTTGGGATCAGTATATTTAATGCCATTCTGTTTTAGCTCAAAGCAGATCTGAGCATTGCCATTTAGATTCTTGACATAGTTATAGAATTCCTTGTGGTTGTCTTTGGAATCTTTGGCAATTTTATTTTTGTAACTAGCTTTGGAGGATTTTATGAGGGATCTCAGTTTCTTACTGAGGCTGGTAAGGGAGTTTTTTGCATCCTGGGATTTTCCTGTTTTCTGCAACAGTTTCTTCCTTTTGTTGTAAAGTTTGTTTATGGCAGGGGACCACCAGATTGGCTTCCTTTTTTGGATGAGAGCATCTTGGTTTTATTAGGAGATACTCTTCAGGGTACAGTAGATGCAGGAGCTACCGACAAAGTTGCCGCCCAGCTTGCTACCCTCAATTCTATAGTAAACTCACCCATGCGCCTCATTTCATATGCAGCTGATGGAACAAGTAGGGCAGCGGGTACAGGAGTTTCTCTTAGGAGACACTCCTGGATGCACTTGTGTTCCTTCGCGGAGCCCTTCAAGTCATCCTTCGTGAATACCCCCTTTGATGGCTCATCCCTTTTTGGAACCTAAAGTGAAGGAAACCTTAACCAGGTGTGAGCAAGACGGAAAGACTCTGTCTGCCGTCGGGGTCCATTTTTCCACCCCTACCAGACCCTACCCTAAGGGTCAAAGGGGAGGATAAATGTGGTTCTGAAAAGCCCAAGGAGTCTTTCAGGACACATGTGGTGAATCCCCCTCCAGAGGCAGAGGAGGGCACAATAATGGAAGATGATGCCCTTGGGGCAGAGGGGGTCCGCAACACCAGGTTGACAAAGATCACTTCTCTGGGAAGCCCTACCAGTGCTCCTGAAAGGAGGCCCGACTGTCCTGCTCTGGAGGCAGTCGGGGGTCACTTATCTTTGTACCCAGATGCCTGGCTCAGAATAACAAAAGACAGCTGGGTACAAAGTATAATTTCCAGAGGATACTTCATCCCATTCACCACACCCCCTCCAACCATAAGAAAAATCCTGGATGTTCCACCCAGTTAGAGAACAAGCAACAATAGAGGTCCAAACGCTGCTAAGAAAAAGAGTCATCCAACCAGTCCCAGCAGACCAGACAGGATCCGGAACTTACTCAAGATTCTTTTTAGTTTCAAAAAAGACAGGGGACTGGACACCCATATTATTGGACCTCGGCAGACTGAACAAATCTGTAAAGAAAAAGAAGTTCCGGATGGTCACGCTTCAGTCTATACTTCCCTTCAATTGTATGTGCTCGATAGATCTCAACTTGCGTACTACCACATACAAATGGCCAGGCCATCCAGGGATCATCTGCGCTTCCAGCTGGGAGCCAATCATTACCAGTTTCGAGCCCTGCCCTTTGGCCTCACTACAGCCCCCAGAGTGTTCACCAAATGCATGGCAGTGGTCACGGCTCACCTGAGGCATTTAGGATTCCAGGTGTTTCCATACCTAGACAATTGGCTCCTTACCTCCACCACCAGGCATCAACTCATTCAGGCCAGGGAGTCCACTCTGTCACTCTGCAATCAACTGGGCATTACAATCAACTCAGAAAAATCTGCCTTGTCGCCATCGCAGCATATCAGTTTTTATAGGAGCAGAACTGAACACCACCACCACCACACTAAGGCTTGCTATAGAAAGAGTCTTTCTTCTTCATCAACATGTCAGTGTTCTGATATCCAAAGACAAAGCACCAGCATCATAAGTTCTGAAATTGTTAGGCCTGATGGCAGCAGCAATTCTAGCCATTCCACTAGGTCGTATGCACATGCGGATACTATAATGGCTGTTGTTCACTCAATGGTCTTACTAGGAGCTTCCCATGTCTCACATGATAATGATCACAAATTCCTGCAAAAGGGATCTTCAGTGGTGGTTGACCTCAATTCATGTCATGATAGGACGCCCATTTGTGCTACCCCCTCCAGTGGCCACAGTGACCACGGGCGCTTCCCTGATAGGGTGGGGGGGGGGCATTTTCAGGGAAAGACAGCCCAAGGCACATGGACTGATCAAGAGACACATCTGCATATCAATGTCCTAGAGATGAGAGCAGTACCTTTGGCGTTGCAGTACTTTCAGGACTTTCTTCCTCTGGGTACAATTGCGATTCAGACAGACAACATGTCAGTGGTCTGCTATTTGAACAAACAGGATGGAACCAGGTCTTACCTCCTTTGTCACGAGGCTCTTAGAGTATGGCAGTAGGCTATTTCCACCCAGCGCTTTCTGTTGGCAATGCACATCCCAGGGAAATCCAACGTGATAGCAGACAAGCTGAGCAGAGTAATTTTATTACCCCATGAGTGGTCCCTCAAGGAAGAAATAGTGGGCAGGATATTCCGCAGGTGGGGCCAGCCTTGCTGCGACCTTTTTGCCAGTCACATGAACATGAAATACAGATGCTACTTTGCCCTGATTCCCCCTCCGGGAAAAGCCCCAAAGGACATACTCGTACACGATTGGCCTCCGGGTCTCCTCTATGCATTTCCACCCATCCCGTTGATACCCAAGGTTTTGCAGAAAGCAAAAACCCTGTGAAGGACCATCATTCCAATAGCCCCTCATTGGCCTTGTCAGATTTGGTTCCTCTTCCTTCAACCTCATCTTTTGGAGGACCCTTGGATTCTTGCTCAGTTCCAGACCTTCTGACGCACTCATCGGGGAACCCCATCCCTCTCTGCAGTCCCTGAAGCTGACAGCTTGGCTGCTCCAATTCCCATCATAGCCAGGTTCCATAACCTTTTCAATGAGACAAAGCAAATGCTCTTATCCTCTCATAAATCTTCTATGAAGAAGCTATATCTTAGCAGATGGAAAAAAATGTTCTATATGGGCCTCTAAAAACAATATTGAACTTTACCAAGCCCCCATGGCCTCCATTTTAGAGTTCTTGACTATGATCTTCAACAAAGGAGCTGCAGCAGCTACAGTTCATGTTCACCTGGCTGCCATTTCTAATTTTCATCTTGGATTCGAAGGATTGAATATTATGTCACACAAATTATCCAAAGCCTTTCTCAAAGGAACCTTTCATATTAGGCCACCTGTGAAATCTCCCTATTCTCCATGTAATCTAAATTTTATGCTTTCCCACATAATTCTTCTGCCATTTGAACCAGCTTCCTCATGTGACCTCAAATTTTTGTCATGGAAAACCATCTTTTTAGTAGGTATTACTTCTGCCCACAGAGTGTCAGAGCTTCAGGCTTTATCCATCAAGCCTCCTTATTTGATATTTCATGCTGAAAGAGTCTAATTTAGAACAAACTCCTTCTTCTTGCCCAAAGTTTGCATTGAAACTAATCTCAACCAAATTATTGATTTGCCAGCCTTCTTCCCCAACCATTCAAACAATTTAGAGTATATGCTGCACAAACTTGATGTTCATACAAGCTCAGATTTTATTTGGATAGAACAAAAGATTTCAGGAAATCAGACCAGCTTTTTGCTTCATTTTCAGACTCTAGGAAGGGTAGACCAGTGGCTAAAACAACTCTTTCTAACTAGTTATCTGATTGCATCACCTTTGCTTATTCAGCTGCTAACATGCCGTTACAGTATAAAATTAAGGCTCACTCAGCCAGAGCTGTTTCTACATCCTCTGCCTTTTCTACCAGACTTCCTATAGATAACATTTACGCAGCAGCCCCTTGGTCAAAACCTCATACCTTTATCACTCATTACAAAGTTGAGAAGGCCTCCAGGGACAGGGCCTCCTTTGGATCCATGGTCCTGAGAAATATACTCCCGTAAGCCACCCGAGATTGATGGTGCTTGGGACGCTACCCATCAGTAAAGAATGAATGGCGAGATAGAACAACTTCACATAAAGAAGTTATGTACGTACCATAATGTCCCATGTGAGTTGTTCATCTCACCTTCATTCTTACGCCCCTCCCCCAACCCCCTCCTGAGCTGTTAGATGATCGAGATGCTGGATCCATCCTGGTTTCTTAATCCTTCTATACCCTTTCTTGGGAGTGAAAGAATGACATATGGTATTATTATACGCAACAAACAAGATCTGAGGTAACTCTAGGTGCATCATAGGATAGGGACTTGGCCTCGAGCTATTTGAAGACCTCGAGCTTTGCAATTGGCCAACTCGCAGCCAAGGGATCGTTTCCGAACCCATCAGTAAAGAATGAAGGCGAGATGAACAACTCACATGGAATGTTATGATAAGTACATAACTTCTTTTTTTTTGTGGTCAAGAACAGGGGCTTCTCCACAAAATGAGGCAGCAGAAGAGGTAACCAGAATTGCTGGAACCATTAAGGCGCTACTGAGATGAGTTAAGCTGTGTGAAATTATGCTTCCTGAATAAATCTTGTCATCACAGGAAATACGGAAGAAGTATTGAGAAATTCTTGCAACAAGTTGTGGGCAAGACCATACCTTGGGGTATTTCTTGGTAATAAAATGAGGAAGAGCCAAAAATCACTGCACTGTGTGCTGTTGAGAAAGCAAACGTGTCATACCAGGGGTTTCCCCATTTCTGAAAAAACATCAAGATACCGAGGTGCTGAGGGATTACTTGTGAGACAGCATCAGGCATCTATTGAGCTTTTCTTTCAGTGAAATGGACTGCCAGGGATGTAGGTAGCAGCAAGGAAATAGTACACCACATGCCCATTGTCTCCTAGCTTCCTGGCATTGGGAGGATAGAACTGAGTGCCACCAGTGATGTACCACATAACTGCCATACTTTGACTGTATGGTGAGAACTCCCTCTGGAAGGGAGTCCTGAAAGGTTTTGGGAGTGGGGGGGGGTCAATAGGATTTTATGTTAATATGAGTGGATAGTTCTGATTATGTTCGGACAATTGAAACCATCTGTCTCTCTACTGAATTGCCTTCCATCTCAACTAAGGGCTGGCACATCCATGGTGACAGTTGCCAAGGAAGGGGTCAGGTGGAAGGGATTGCTGAAGGGAAAATTGCTCATATCCATCCATCACAGTAAGTAACATCTGCATGCCTGAGAGTGGTAAATCTGGTGAAGAAAGGGATCCACATTCTGAAACTAATGAACGTGAAGAACTCCTGTGGTATCTAACATAGGCAACTATCAAGATAACAGCTGCCAGAAGACACAGCACCTTGAGACAAAGAATAGCTGAAATTGGAGTAGAAGCTAGAAGATCTGGAGAGACTGGATTATGTTTGTGAGAGTCTACAGCCTGTGAATAGCTGTCTGGGCTGTAATTGTGCCTGTCAGATTCAGCATTATTCCCAGGGAATACAACAACCTGATCAGAGACGATCTCTGTGATATTAGGCTTTGTAGAGACAGTGCAGCTAGGAGTCAGTTGTCCAGTTATGGGGAACAGTTTGGTCATCTGCTGTCTTGGCTAGCTGCTACCACTGCCATGCACTTGGTAAGTGTCCTGGGAGTGGAGGAGAAGAGAAATGGTAGTATGTAGAACAGCAAGTGACTGTCTCCATTTCTGAAGTTTTAGAATCGCCAGGATTTTGTTTCATTTCTGATAAGGAGGTAAATATCACAAATACCCAAAGTACACCCAATCTCCTTTTGTGACACATGAAAGGGCTGACTACACTGACAAAATCAGAAAGGTTTCTTTGGAGATAGCGGTATTTAGGCCACTTGCATGTGAGCTGACCTAAATCCTGCATCCTTTTTGGCATGAAAAAGAACCTGGAGTAATATCTGTCCCTTTCTGGGCAGGTGGGACCTCCTGGGTGACTCTTTTGTGTAGGAGGCTTAAAACCTTTTGTTTGCTGCTTTCTTCCTCTGACAGGGTGGTATGTTGTGGGGTGGTGAAACTGGAGTCATAACAAAGGTGATTCTGTAATCCCTGGATATTATTACCCTGTTCCAACACTCTGATTACAGTTCTCCATGCAGACAGATGCAGCAATGTAAGGCTTTTGGTCTATTGCTGACTGCCTGTAGGCGATCACTGGCTCCTTGATGACTCCTGAGAACCCCTTCCTCCACATCTGTGATGTCTTTGAAAATTACCATGATAATTAGGGTTCTTTTCAGATTGTTGCTTCTGTGGCTATTGCCTACATCTGAACCATATTTGACAAAGGGTCATCTCTATCTCGGAGAAGGAGCAATTGAGGTTTTTGGAATTTAACATCACCAGATATGAAAGTCTTAACCTTCCTTCTCAGTTTTTGTCATACTTTCCTTGTCTTGATGGCCAAATAAAAGTAGGTCCTTGAAAGGGGTGCTCAACAAGTTCAGCCTGGTATCATCTGCAACATTTGTTAGAGTCATGTGTGCTGGTGCATACCTCACAATCTCTAAGAGCAAGAAATCTGGACAAATCCATATATAATGGAGGGACAAAGGCCCCACAATAGGGGCAATTTTTAAATATTCCTCTTACAAATTTAGAAAGTTGGCAAAATAACAGATTTTTCATCAGCACAAATTTTCTGGGGAGTATAAGGTCTGAAACTCATGTCATTTTCTGGCTTCACTCTTCAATGATTTGCCAGAAAACTAAAATTTTATGAGGAACAGACCAAAAATATGGGGCAAATATCTGGAGAGTGGAGAGGTATGTACTGGTGGATCAATCTGAGAGATCCTGCAGCCATGACTAAACCTTTGGTGGCATAGTAACAAACCTATATCATATAGTACTCCATTTTCAGCAGTGTTGCAGATTGGAATAGCAACTTGTCTTTTGTAAAATCCTATTAGGCAACTAGTTGATGGTCTAGTGCATTTCATCATACATATCCCTCTGAAAATCATCCATGTTAGCTAGGTAACTAAATGCTCACAAAGAAAATGTGTACACATACTTTCCTAGGTGCTCCACCACTCTAGCCTCACTTTTGAGGAAGACTGCCGGGCTGAAGTATGGAAGTCCTCTTAAGAGGAGGTACTGGAACCAAAGTACCTAGTTTGTGCATCTTTGATCAGAACTCCCAATCTCCATGATGGTGCAGAAGATGGCAGGCTTTCTTGGAGACTGGGGCCACTGTATCTGGATTCTCCTGAGCAGTGTTGATAGTAACGTTTCAGGTATCAAAAAATAGTGCCACCTAGGAAAAACTGCTTAGTCAACCTGAAAGTCTTCTGCAGCATCAGCTTGGGGGAAGATATGGGGTTAGTGAACCAGCCCCTCTCAGATACTTCTTTCCCAGTACCTCCCCAAATATGTGTCATCTGATGGGGAAACAGGAATCATTATCCTCATCATCATCCAAGTCAGCTGTAGGTGATGCAGTCAGTGAATCTGCATGCTTTCTCTTGCATGAGGCCGTTCTACAAATCTTCCGGGAGGTGAGTTTGAAGATGTTGAAGACTCTGTAGTTGGCTGAGACAGCCATGGAAATCTGTGGGAGGGCCATGGCATGTCTTGTATGAGAGTATGTGGGGCTTCAAGCTCAGGAAAAGCCTTTCTGGTGCTGAGGGTAAAGCCAGTATTTAAAGCAACTACAACATTGAAGGGTGATACCACATAAATGATAACTGCTGGCTTGACATTGAGGCCAGTGCCAAACATTTCATCAGCCTTGAGAAAATATGAGTCAAGTGGATGCTTGCTTTGAGCCTGACAGCTGCAACATCAGCACCAGTGCATAGCTCAACAGGCAGGGCCTCTTTGAGACCAAACGTTCTGGCATAAGGGTCATTGATACTGTCTGCAGGGCTGAGGTAGAAAATATAAAGGTCAGGATTAATGATGCCAACTGAGAGAGGTAGGCTGTGCCCTTAGAGGACACAGCAAGGAGTAAAAAGACCTGAATGTCCGCACCCTGGCATTAAAACACACCAAAAAGAAAAAAAATAAGGAGGGAGCAGTCAGTTTATGTACACAGCTGTACCATGTTCATCATATTGATCACTACTGCAATAGCCTAAGCTATATGGGTAAACTACCATAGCTTACACTTACAACTTTTGGGAGGTGGAAGGGTCCAGGCGTCCCTGGAGAATAATCCTAGCAAAGCCTGCTCCATACCTATATAAGTAATCAAGCCTGTAGTGGTTTGTAAAAGTATTTACAGTCAGAGGATGAAGTTGCTGCTCCTAGAATACTTCAAGAATGTTACCTTTTTCAAAAAGCCATACATGAAGCCTTGACCCTGTCTGGAATAGTTTTGTTGTGGTGGAAATAACAAAAGATAATAGTCTGAGACAACCATTGTAAATAGTCTACTTTGACATATTGAACCTTCTTCTTACCTTCACAAAAAATGAACATCTGATCAGAAGATCTGAATGATTTTGTTCTGTCAAGATAGTACCTGACTTGTCTGTGGACATCTAAGGTATGGAGTATCTTTTCTCCCTCATTTTTTCAGAAAAAAAAAAACAGGGAGATGGATAGTTTGGCTTAAAGTAAACTTAAATACCACTTTAGGTAGAAATGTAGAATAATTTCTTAAACCCTGCCCCTGTGAAAAGAAAAGCGAGACAGGACTGACCCCCCACCATAAGAGGTTACAATTCAGATCCCCTTCTTGCAGAGATCAGAGTAATTAGCAAAACACTTTTCCATGTTAAGAAACTAGTCAGTCAGATGAGCTGGTTCAAATGAAGCAATTGTTAGCTTCTGTAACACAACATTATGACATGAGAATCATTGAAAGAGGAGGATCCATGAGCAGGCATGATGAAATGGCCAACAAATGAACTTTGAAAGGAGTAAGAAGGGCCATAGAACAGTAACTCACACAAATATTGTAAAACCAAAGAAAATTAAACCTAAATGGATGCTAATTATGTTTTTGGCATTAACTAGAAAATCTTTTCCATTTGCTAATGTATGATTTTCTAGTAGCAGGCTTTCTTGTCTACGTACTTGCTGCACATCCTCATAAAACAGGTGCTTAAAAGGAATTAAGACCTTATCATCCAAGCAGTCAGTTGAAGTCAGAGTCAGGATGTGTTAAACATGCCTGTTCTTGTTTGAATAAATTCAGTCTGTAGACAAGCTTCTGCTAATTGTCCCAGGTCAGTTTTAAAAGAAGGGAGAACCACTGTTGCCTGGGTCAGAAGGAAGTCACCGCAGTGATGTTGGGGGATTTCTTCTGAATCTTCAGAAGTATCCTGGATAAAAGTGGAAAAGCAAACAGGAACATTCCTGTCCAAGGAAAAGAAAAGAAAAGAAATGGCATCTGTCCTCCAGGCCTTCTTGCATGGAGTCCTGGAGCAGAATGTTGCCATTTGATTATTCAGAGAGGAGGCAAGGAAGTTTACTTGAAGAACTTCCCACAGATTAATCAAATTTTGGAAGACCCCCTGAGCTAGTTTCCATTCATGAGGGTGCACAGCTTGTTTGCTACACAGTTTTGCTCTGATGGAAGGTAGGATGCCGGCAGAATGAGATTGTGCTGCAAAGCTGTAGCCCAAGCTAACATTGGCCTGTCAGCATATGGGTAAGACCTGGTTCCCCCTTGCTTGTTGATGTACCACATCACTATGGTACTGTCTGTAACAACTTGCAGAGGTACTGGGGGCCACAGGTGGTACAGAGGGTTGAGTGCCTAGATAAGAGTAAGCGTCTTTTATATTTATGTGTTTGTATCTGTCCTTGTTGCCTGAGATAACCTTGCATCTGATGTTGTTAATCTTCTTTCCATTCATCGCTGATGGGTTCGGTTCCAAGCCCACGGAACCAAGTCAGCCTTATTACCAAACTCGTGCCAGCCAAAACACTCTTGAGCTAAGTTTCTACACAGAATGCCCTTCTCCCTGTTACCTCAAATCTCGTTTGCCACATAGCCATAAAGCTGTGTTTCAGCCAAGCTCTTGGATAAGTAGAACTTTGTTTGATATTTGTGTATACAGCTTTGGATATCTTCCTTTTTTTATAAAGTGAATAATATTTCTAGTCTGTTTTCTTCCCTCAGACCTTGTCCTGTTCTTCTCTTTTCTACCCGTTATTACCGTTGGTAATCTTTCTAGTACCATTGTTGGTATGGCCTTTTCTCCCTACCCTAGTGGTATTCCTTCAATACCATAGCTGGCATTGTTTCCTCTCTTTCCTGTAGCCTGTTAGGATTGTTTTTTTACTAAGAGGTTCTTGTTTTCTCATTTCTCTGTATTGGTACAGTTGTGACTTTTTTGAACAGTGTTTGGCTTATTCTTTTCTGACTGGTTATACTGTTGGCCCGTGGTGTTTCTCTATCAAGATGTTGGATAAGAAAGGTACTCCAGGCTTTAAGCATTGTGATTCATGTAAGGGCAAGTTATCTAATAGTGATTCTCATGATGATTGTGTACACTGTTTGGGGGTGCCACACCTTTCGGTGCATCCTCCTTGTGACATTTGTCAAAGTTTTAGTCAATGCACTCTTAATGAGTGCAAAAATAAACTGATACTGAAAGGGTTACTTAAGTCTCCCTTTTCAGAGGCCATTTCTACAATGGAGGTCTCAACCCCTCCCACTAAGGACAAAAAAAGGTCCCACTCAGTTCCCTCCTCACCATCGGGTGATCAGGGTAAGCCTGTCAAGCCAAAGGTCCCAAAGCTGTCTTCGGAGCATAAATCTGCCTGTATGGCTCCGTCTTCCTCGGCTCCGAGCATCTCAAAACTTTCGTCACCGGTGCCAGTTTCAGCACTGGTCCTGCCTCCGGCACCGATTATAGACCTTACCACGCCTATTTTAACTTTGGCACCTGTGACCAGTTCGACTCAGGGCACACCTTTGATACCTTCAACACTAATGTTTTTGGAACAGACCGTTTCGGCTCCAAGTGCCATTTTGGCACAGAGCGTTTTACCAACTAAACTAGATTTGACCCCATTACTCCCAGTCTCGAAACTTGAGACTTCCATGCCAGCAGACCTTACACCACTGACCCTATACTCCCCTTCCATTGATCCATTTCTGGGTCAGGTGTATAGCCCATTCATCGATCATCCTGACTCCCCTTCAGGAGTATCCACTAGATTCACCAGGAGCCTAATGGAACACGATGTGGTCTGTCTTGTGGACCAGCTGTTGGTAGCCAGGGGCATACCCACACTTTCTAAGGCTCTTCCCCATGCGGGACTTGGGTCGTTTTCTCCACAGACTGCATCTTACTCTCCTCCTTGAAGTTTGGTTCCAAAGCCTTCTGTTCCGACATCCTCCTCGGTGCCTATAGTGCACCTCACTCTGGCTCTCCATTTGTCCCTTTGGTCCTCCCGGTCCTTCCTCAATCTGAGGATTGGGGGACAGGCGCTTCAGCCTGGAATTTGGAGCCGTGTTTCTCCTCGGTTCCATCCTCGGTGCCGATAGCCTTGTCTGCGCCAATCCTGCTTAAGGCTCCATCTGTGGGGGCGGGTTCATCAGAGCGGGGTGTGGCCCCGGTTCTGAGGCTGTCTTTCTCGGTTCCAGGCTCCCATCCCTCTTTGGGTGGACCTGCCTTCCACTCGATGGAAAGGGGTCTTACTTCTGGAAGCACTCCTGTGATGCCGTAACCCCAGTTTTTGCCCCCTGAGCTATAGCTGCCACAGACCACCCCCCGGGACACTGGGCAGAGAAGCCACAGGACACCCCTGTTCAGGGTACTCGCTCTTCCAAGTCCCCCTCAGAGACCCCCACTGAGGAGCCCCCTCGGAAGAGGACGTGCAAGAGGAAGCACATGGACTCACTGGAGGAGTCTTTGATGGAAGACATGGATTACGATGATGGTGAAGGGTCCACACAGTCACCTCCTGATGATGTCTCCTTTGGAGACATCCGGGAAATGCTAAAACAGGTGACTGGAAGCTCTGCAACCCTTCATCTGAGGAGTCTGTGTTCCTGTAGGCTTTTCCTCACCCTGACTTCTACCGCTTAGGTGATCCCGCCTGCTGACAAACAAGTCCAGCTCGTCGTGCAGCATGCATGGAGGAACCCTGATTCCATTGAGGCGATCCCTCAGAGATCTGACAAAATTCTTTCCCCTCCCAAAGAGAATCCGCATTGGTCCAAGAGGTTACCAGTCAATGCTATGGTGGTGGCGGCGGCCACGAAAATGGACTTGGCTGCCCAACAGGGAGTTCTGGGTGGTGGACAGACTTGGGAAGTGAGTTTTTGCATCAAGGACCTTTGCTATATGGTCCATGAACTATTTGGCACATTTTGCGAGGCTCCAGAGAGACTTGATCTCCGAACTCTCTGGGAAATTCGCAGGACAGTTGTCTGATGAGGTCAGGGACAAAGTGGCTTCGCAGCTCGCAACCCTGGAATCGATATCCAACTCGTCCATGAGGTTGCTTTCACATGCAACCAAAGGGGCGGCCAAAGCAGTGGGTTCAGGCATTGTCATGAGGCATCATGTCTGGATGCGCATTTGTGACCTTGTGGACCCCTTCAAGTCTTCCTTTTTGAATGCTCCCATCGAAGCATCATCTCTTTTTGGCTCCATAGTGAAGGACACACTAGTCAGGTGCAAGCAAGATGGAAAGACCCTGTCTGCCATAAGCCTACAGTTTTTCAATCCTCAATGTACCTTCTCCAGAAACCAGAGGAGTGGGAAATTGTGGCACAAAAAAATCTCAGGGTCCTTTCCGTGCTGCACGTGGCAATGATACACCTAGGGGCAGAGGGGGTAACAATTCCGGAAGACACCCGTATAGAGGCAGAGGGGGTCCTCATAACTAAGGCTCCAGAGATTCCTCCTCTGGACAGCTTTACCAGTGCTCCTGAGGAGCAGCCCGATTGCTTGCATCTGGAGGCAGTCTGGGGTCATTTTTCTCTGCACCAAGCTGAATGGCAATTTATTACCACTGATCATTGGGTGCAGAGTCTCATCACCAAAGGTTACACCATTCCCCTTACTTTTCAACCAAATCTTCCAAGGAAGCTTCCCAATGTTCCACCCAGTCAAAGGGAAGCAGTAGCTTCAAAAATAATAAAGCTGGCTCAAAAAAAGAGTAATCCAACCAGTCCCACCAGACCAACGTGGATCCGGATTTTACTCAAGATTCTTTTTGGTGCCAAAAAAGACTGGGGACTGGAGACCTATTTTGGATCTCGGCAGTTTAAACATGTCTGTCACCCAAGCCAAATTCCAGATGGTCACGGTTCAGTCCATTCTCCCTTTTTTGAGGGAAGACGATTGGATGTGCTCCATAGATCTCCGGGATAAATATTACCACATCAAGATGGACAAATGCTCTATGAGTCTGCTTTGCTTTCGCCTAAGGGCCAGTCATTATCAGTTTCATGGCCTGCCGTTCGGACTCTCTACAGCCCCCAGAGTGTTCACGAAATGCTTACCAGTGGTCACAGCTCACTTGAGACTACAAGGATTCCGGGTGTTTCCATATTTGGACGACTGGCTCCTCACCACCCCTACTGAGCATCTTCTGGTAACAGCACAGCAGTACACTCTCTCTCTGGCAAAATTGTTGGGAATAATGATACATTGGGATAAATCAAACCTTAGTCCTACACAGCAAATAGAATTCATTGATGCAGTGTTCAACACCCAGTCCTGTCTAGTATCACTCCCAAACCACAGACTCCAACATTTGAGGCTCCAGCTCTGAGTGATACTCTGTCACACAAAAGTTTCGGCAAGGGAAGTTCTTCAGGCCCTTGGTTCTATAGCAGTTTTGATCCCAATAGTGCCTCTAGTGAAGCTTCATATGCGGATCCTGCAGTGGCTCCTTCTTTGTCAGTGGTTCCCAAACTATCACCCTCTTCACTACAAGATCCAAATAACCAACTCCTGCAAACAAGACCTCCTTTGGTGGATGAGGCCAGACACAGAACTTTGGAGTCGCCCATTTCAATTCCCTCAGCCCAGAGCCATTGTGGCCATGGATGCTTCCCTGATTGGGTGGGGAGTCCATTTCCAGGGAAAGACAGTCCAAGGCACATGGTCCACCTCAGAGGCCCACCTGCATATCAATGTTCTGGAACTAAGAGTAGTGCTTTTAGCGTTGCAGGCCTTTCATTCAGCTCTCCCTTCCTGGACAATTGCAATCCAGTCAGACAACATGTCAGTGGTCTGGTATATCAACAAGCAAGGAGGAACCAAGTCCTACCCCTTGTGACGAGAAGCCATGAGAATTTGGGAGTGGGCGATAGCTTCCAACCGCTTTCTGATAGCAATGCATATCCCGGGGGGGCTGCAACATAATTGTGGACAAACTGAGCAGATGCATCCTCCTGCCTCACGAGTTGTCCCTCAATCTCGAAGTGGCGACAGAAATCTTCAGCCACTGGGGCCAGCCTTGCTGCGATCTTTTCACCTCTCCTTTGACCAACAAGTGCAGCAGCTATTTTGCCCTTCTCCTTCTGAAGGGGGAGTCCCTGAGGGATGCTGTAGTCCATGATTGGCCCACAGGACTTCTTTACACCTATCCTCCCATTCCCCTGATTGACAATTTCTAAAGAAAGCTCTTTGGTTGAGATGCAAGGTGATCCTCATAGCTCTGTTCTGGCCTCAACAAGTTTGGTTACCCTTCCTTTGGCCTCACTTAGTATACCCACCGTGGATTCTGGAATCTCTTTCAGATCTGATTACTCATCCCCAAGGGTTGAGCCACCTGAATCTGTCCAGTCTCAAGCTGACAGCTTGGTTTTTCCACTTCCATTAGTTGCTAGGCAAGCTAATCTTTTCTCGCCTGTTCAAGACATCATTCTTGCCTCTCATAAACCATCCACCAGAAAACTATATCAGGATAAATGGAAAAGGTTCTCCATCTGGTCTAAGGATAAGACCCTTATTCAGCTCCAGTAACTGCGGTACTTCAATACTTGGCTAAGATTTTTGATAACGGAGCCTCTGCCTCTACTGTACGAGTACACCTAGCAGCAATTTCTAATTTCCACAATGGTATAGATGGCACCCCTCTTATCTCTTTATGTCTATGTAAGGCCTTCCTCAAGGGAACCTCTCATATTAGGCCTCCTATCAGACAGCCTGTGGAACCATGGAACCTCACATTGGTCCTTCAGTCTTTGACTCAAAACCTTTTGAACCTGCTACGAAGTGTGACCTAAAGTTTTTGTCTTGGAAATGTTTGTTCTTGGTAGCCATCACGTCTGCCAGATGGGTCTCAGAGCTGCAGGCATTGTGTATCAAGAGGCCCTATCTGGTCTTCCATAAAGACAGAGCATCACTTCAGACGAATCCATCCTTCCTTCCCAAAGTTGTTTCTGAATTCTCCATTAACCAGACCATTGACCTATCAGTATTCTTTCTGAAATTTTCCAGTAAAGGGGAGTACTGCCTTCACTCCTTGGATGTACATAGGCAACTGAGATTTTACCTAGACAGGACTAAACCTATCCGTAAGTTTGAACAGCTTTTCATCTCCTTTTCTGGGCCCAGAATAGGAGCTGGTGCTTCTAAGGTTACATTATCGAAATGGCTAAGAGACTGCATACGTTTCATCTATTCCCTCAGTAATGAACCAATGCCCAAAGTTAAAGCTCACGCCACTAGATCTATGGCAACTTCTGTAGCTTTCCATTCCAGAGCTTCCATGGATGACATCTTTACAGCATCTACTTGGGCTAAGCCTCATACCTTTATCAGTCATTACAAATTGGACTTGGTCTTCAGAGGGAGAGCTGCCTTCGGTTCAATGGTACTCAGGAATGTTCTTCCATAAGGGCCGCCCATGGACCTCAAGGTAGCATGGGATTCTGTCCCATCAGTGATGAATGGAAAGAAGATTAACAACATCAGATAAAGACATTATGTCTTACCATAACGTTCCATCTGTGTTGTTCATCTTCTGTCATTCATCACTTCCCACCCTCCTTCCCCCTCCAAAGGCTCCTGGGGGGTGCTTTGAGTCCAAGTGGTGTCATAGGGTATTTGCGCAGAAGTGGCCTCGGCTTTACTTCTCTTTCTCTAGCAAACCCGATCTGAGGTAACAGGGAGAAGGGCATTCTGGGTAGAAACTTAGCTCGAGAGTTTTTTGGCTGGCGAGAGCTTGGTAGTAAGGCCGACTCAGTTCCGAGGGCTTGGAACTGAACCCATCAGTGATGAATGAAAGAAGATGAACAACACAGATGGAACATTTTGATAAGACATAATTTCTTTATTTGTATTCCTATTGACACTGCTCACAAAGCAAAGTCTGAAGCATATGCTGTGAGTGACTGCTTTGGATCAGGACAGAAGGGAGACCCAAATTTAGGGATATTGGAAGTCTCCACCAAGTGATTTATTTTCTGAAAAATCCCAGAACTAGAAAAGATAATGAGTGGTGGTGCTGGGACTAAAGAGACTTCAGATACCATTGTGCCTTTCTCGTTTGGAGTCTTACCAAAGGTTTCATGAGAATCAGATGTCATGAGACCCAGAATCCTAAGGCATTCCACTGCAGAGACTGAAGTCTGACTGGAAAACCCACAAACTAGATCTAGATATGGATCTGTTTTTTCCTGTGGGAGAAAGCTCTTTGTATTTAGCTGTCTAGCAGACACCTCAGGAACACAATTCTGTGTGCTGAAGTCAGAAAAGACTTTTGAATGTTCTCTTGGAATTCCAGCTTGTGCAAGAGATCTCTCACCCAAGAAAGAGATTCCTAATGCTTTGAAAAAGACTCTGCAAAGATAAGCAAGTCCTCTAAATATGGAAAAATGTAGATACCTTGTAGCTTGCAATGAGCTACAGCTGGAGCTAGACAATTTGTGGACACTCTTAGAGCAGTGAATAGTCCAAAGGGTAAGGCAGAGAACTGATAATGTGATCCAGTCATAAAAAACGTAAAAACATCCTAAATTTGGATGAACAGGGATGTGATGATAAGCATATTTTTAATCTAGTGTTATAAGAAAACTTAAATGAGAAAGAAGAGGTAACAGGTTGTGAATGACATCGTTTTGAACTTGGCCACTATCACAAACAGGTTTAGGAAAGAAAGATCCAGAACTGGTCTTCAGGCATTTTTTTTCTTTGTTACCAAAACCACCCTTGAATACAAACCTTTCCCGTGTGGAAAGGAGAAAATCCCTCTATTATTCTTTGAGACAATGTGTTGTATGACAAAGGGAAAAAGAGACATTTGGTCTGCTGGATGTGGAATAACTCCCTGGAAGGGAAGGATTTCTTCATACTGCCATCTGTAACCTTGCTGAATGATCTTCAGAACCCATCTGACTTAGGAACTATGTGTTGCCATAGACAGAAATGGAGGCTCACACATCCTGAAAGAGATAAGGGACTACCCAGGCTGTGGGGGTGGGGGGGGGGGTTAAGGTCCCTTTTATAGCCATTCTGACCTGTTTGACTGTCCTTTGTTTTGTTTTTATGGGGGGGGGGGTATGTTTTTTTTTTGGAACCTCCTTGCCATGGTTTCTTAAACATGTAGTTACTAACATTTTGCTAAGACTGTTTTTGTTTCTTGCCAAAACTGTACAAGTGTGTAGAGAATCCATAGGAAAATTTTGGAAAAAGACTGCTGAAAAATCTGAGACATTCCCTGAATAAGCTTATCACTCTCATCATATTTTTATAACCTCTGCAGTAGTGTCCAAAAACCTCCCTACCCAAAGGAGAATTTAAAAATCGTATTTTTACATCCTCTGGGAAGTTTTGAGAATGCAGCCAGGCAAACCTCTTCAACACAGTACTAGTGGCCACAGTCTGGGAAGAAGTATCTACAGAATCATAAACACGTTTTAAATAATGAGTGGTGTGACCTGTGAAATGGAAGAAACTATACTACTCAAAGCAGATTCATCCTCGCAACAATGAAGTGCAGGTAAAACATTCCTCATACACAAGAATGAACTGCACACAAAACATTCCTCGTTCATATGAATAAACTGCAGATAAAACATTCCTCATGTGTTCACAATTACAATGCTGAAAATTGAAGTAGCAGAAACATACACTTTTTCCCCATACTTATCAATTATTTTACCTACCTTGTCTGAAAGGGCATGATTAGAATTAATCAAATGTTTAGTAGCAGTTGGATTGACTAAAACTAGAGCTGCAGGATCAGGTCTGGGATGAGTGTATAAAATGAGAGAGACTGAGGAACGTTACTCAGTCTGTCTACTTTCTTAGGGGCAGTAGATTGATTATCGGGGAAGTTACAGACTGTGACACACATCCTCTAAAGCTGAAAGCACTGGGGAGATGAGTGAAGGTTCTGGAAATTCCATTTGTAACAGCTTATAGTATTTTCTGAGGAACTGAGAAACCTTAGTGTTCTCCCACTGAAAACACTGGCACATGTTGGAAATAGTCTCAGAAAAAGAGAATCCCTCATAGGGAGATTCAGATACCAGAATGTCCCCCAAGTGTGAATCAGAAATCTAAGGAGAAAACCCTATAACCCAGTATCTGTCCCTTCATCTTCTTGTCCAGAATCAGAATCTCGAATCTTTTCAGGAAAAGAGGAATCCTTTTTTTATTTTAACAGAAACCACATTATAAGAGGAGCATGTTGGTAGTGAAAGCACTTTTGGCAACTGCTTTTTCAGGGAAAATATTTTGTCAAAAGCACTTTTGCCAACAGTGGAGAGTTCCCATTTTTGTTGTGTGACCTCAGAATAGGCATATTTAAGTTCGGGGATATGAAGGATATCCCCACATATGGGAGATGCTTGGGGGCATTGCCCCTACTGCAAAAAAGATTTACTTCAGGTTGTACTGAAAATGCTTTCGGTAAACATTTTTGGAATTTTTGACTTTGTAAGGGAAGGTGTCGATATGTCGACATGCTCAATAGTTTGCTCTTGTCCAGAGGGACTTATACAGAAGTAGACAATTGTTTTCTGTTTATGACAGGAAAATTGGGACAAACAGGTTTATTAATGGCAGTAGCAGCTTCCCCAGGGATGGCACAATAGACTCATCACTGCCCCTTCTACCAAGACTGATGAGAGTGGTTCTCTCTTGCTTTCTGAGTGGACCCCAGCAGCTGCAGAGGACATGGCTAACCCCTGGTCCATAGTGGCTGTAGGTGTTACACCAGAGGAACCAGAGGAAAAAGATTAGCTGTCTGAAGAACCAGCTTTGGCTACAGCAGTCTCTCCCACCTGCGACTGTGGCAAATAGCTAGCCTACTATGGTGGCAAAGGTTTTTTTGCTTAACTTTTTCTTTTTGTGTTTGGAAGAAGGACTGTTATTGTGGTTGGAAGAAGGACTAACCGTGGGATTAGTAATTTGTTCCATCAAGCCTAAAATAGTGCCTGTTTCCTGGGGAAATGAAAGCAGCAAAAGCCAGTAAAATACTGAAATCCCCCAAAAAATCAATGTTTCCTTAGTGAAAACACACTAAAAAGCTCTTTAATGCACTTTGCCAGCCCCCAAAAGTAAAATAAATACAGTTAGAATATTTTTTAAAACTTTTGAACCTACAGAAAAAATGTGCTCCTAGTTAAAAGTACAGTTAAGGATCATGACAGTTAAAACACAAACACATAGTTGAAAAATAACTTTCCTAACCAGGAAAACAAAGATTAACAATAAAATAATAATAGTAATAAAAAATATATAGGTGCATGCATGCACACACGCGTGTGTGTGTCTGTAAGTTTTTTCTCAAAGGGAACCTAATTGCCCAGCAATGGAACAGTACAAGCTGACCATCAATCCTTGAAAGCCCACAGTACCACCTTAGTAATGAACACCCTCCACACACCCACATAACCAAACCATTAGACAGACACAGATTAGGTTCATATATAGGTGTTTACTAGGCTAACGACCACAAGGGCCTTTTTAAGCCTAGCCATGCATCCCAGATCTCTGACAAGTTCTGATACCCTTGATAAGTGTAAGCAGGGGCTTGGGTGATTAAACATTTACAAGCTAGGGCCTGTGAGATGAACCATTTACACATTGCCTGTGTCCATTAGAGACATAGCTGCCAAACAAGGGATGAATTTCCTGTTCCCCATCCAGTTGTTCAGGTCGTACTTGAATTAGGTTAGAGAGGAACTCTACTTCACATGGATTGGGAGCCTGTTCCAGAGACGGGGTAGTCTCTAGGATACATACCTGTCTCTCCAGCAGGATAGATTATAGATTCATAGATTAGTACTAGGGTAACTGCTCTTGTGGGCTATTTTAAGCCTAGCCAATTACCCCATGTGAGAATCAAACCCTGCACCTTGTGTTTGTAAGGTAAACACTTTAACCATTATTCCAACCTCTGTGCAATTTTAGGTGTTTAAAAAGTCAGGTTTGAATACTTTAGTAATGGGTGCTAACCCTAACTGTAATTCTGCTGCTTACCCTCTAAGCCTACACCTTAACTTAATAAAATCCTTCCTGTAACACTGCCACTATTCAGACAAATTTGGGAGTAGTGTTTTGGAAGGGTTTTTTTTGTTTGTTTGTTTTTTTTTTTTTTTTGTGAAGATCAGGAAAGAAAATACTTTTCCTTTCTCGATCTTTTGTTCGATATTTAGAGCATTCGATCCCCTGAATGTTTGAACTTCTTAGAATGTTTGTTCATATAGAGGATAGACACACACACACACACACACACACACACACACACACACACACACACACACACACACACACACACACACACCCTTGTGTATATACCCCCATTGCAAATCGCAGGCATTAGGATTGACTTTGTTGCCTGACAAATCTTTTTCTTTAAATGCTGACTTCCAGAGTGCTGGACTACCCCAGTTTTTGATCACTCCTCACCTGATGTACTTTTCTTACCCTGTATATATGCTAAGTTAATATAATAAACTCTTGAATGGATCCCATATTACTTTAGGACACAGATAAGGCCAACAGAATGATGGATAGTTATATCAAACAATACTTGCCTCAAAATGTAGAAGGGAAGATGTCTATATGACCTGTTTGGAAATATGTAAAAACTGAAATTAAATTAAAGGTTAAATGAATGAAATGAGAGGCAAATGATCTCTATATGCTGAGACAGAATAACAGAGTACATTTAGTAGATTTGTGAAGACTAGGAACATTGATACAGGAAGGAACTCATATAAAGGTATAAACCTAGCAGCAGATATTAGTCCTCCGGCCGATATTTTCCAAGAGTTAGACATTCCTAGGGGTGCATGCCTGCAATATCATACCATGGCCATCAAAGGGAGCTGCAGCTATAAATAGAGAGCAGCCACATAATGGCAGAGTAATATACTTACCATAATGATAGATCTAGATGATTGAGTCCATCCTTTACAAATCATTAGGGCTTGGCCACAAGTTCAAGTCAGCTTAGCACATTCCAGGTACCAACTCCAACTCTTTACCCATAATGCCCCATGCTCCTCAATCCCCCAGGAATGGTATGCTACTCAACAGTGAAGCACAAATAAGAAAAAGAAATAAGATAATATACACCCAGAAACTTTCATATCCCTCCTTTAGACCTCACCGCATACAGGTCAGGGAAAGGAGCGTGGGTATGTTAGAGGGTGAATGTGGATCATCCAGATCTGTCATTATAGTAAGTACATAACATTCCTATTAGAGTGATCCTGTCCATCCCTTAACTGCCTGTGAAAGGAGTCCTCAGCTCACCCCCCACCCCCCCCCCAGGGTTGTGTCATGAAAGCCTTCCATGAATGATAGAAACTCCAAAGGAGGACCTAGATATTGAGATCACATCCAGCTTATGGTGTTGTGTAAAGGTATGCACAGAAATCCATGTTGCAACTACACAGATGTCATACCAGGATGCATTCTTGAAAAATGCTCAGTATCTAGCTACTGCTGTTGAATGCATGGTAGAAATGTATGTCAAATATCTTACATTTTGGATAATAAAATTTAATACAATCTGAAATACACCTGAACTGGTTAAGTTTAAAAACCTTTGAACCAAATTTGTTGGGAGCATAAGCTGCAAAGAAGTATATGGGGCTTTTATGATAGATTTTTTATGTAGAACCAGCTAAAGAAGAAATACAAGTTAGTCCAACAAAAAGTGATATTCTTCTGATAATAAGGCTTATAGAGAGACTTTGCCAGTGAAATATTTTCCAGTGTTCCAAAGAAAAATGCTTGAGAGGCAGAAAAAACACAGGAGCTGACTGAGAGACATAGGAGTATCTTAGACCTGAACTGGAGTGAGGGGATGAGAGATGGAGATGAATAGGAAGAAGGCCAGAAACTTTAGAATTGGTGAATACATGTGAGACTATAAAGCATCAGTCACATTTGTGAACTATGGCTTTACTTACGCCACCCGAGAAAGTTATTCTCCTGTGCCCCTGTCGAACAGAGCCACAGAAGTGATCCACGGGGTGTATTTCCTATTTCCCATCCACTCATCAAGATTTTTCTTGAAGAGTGCTAATGAGGAACTTTGCTTGACATAGATGGGTAGCTTGTTTCAGAGTATGGGAAGTGTCTGGGACAGGAATCTGTCCCTCCAGCCTATCCTGTTTATTATGGTGACAAGGTTTAGGTCCCTAGAGCGTGTAGCTCGGAGGGATTGGGATTTCTTTAGGTGCAGCCTGTCCAACAGCTTTGGGTTTGACATAGCTTTATATGTTAGGCAGAGATCACCTCGGAGTAGGCGATATCCTATGGAGTAAAGCTGGAGGTTTTTTAGATGGTCAGTGTAGGGCATCTGTTTGAGGCCAGTAATCCTCTTTGTGAGGTACTTCTGTGGCCTTTCCAGCTGCTACAGATGTCTTGTGAGGTACATTCCAAAAGGGGCATTGTACTCTATAATGGATCTAATGAGGGTCATGTAGAGGGGAACAATGACCTCTTTTTTCCTGGATGAGAACCCTTTTATGATGAGGTGTGCCACATAGAAGGATTTCCTGACTACTGTGACGATGTGATTATCAAAGGAGAGACTACTGTCCACCTGGGTCCCAAGGTCTCTTATTACACATTCGGCATTAAGTAGACTGCCGCTTATGTGGTAGTTCATGGGTACAGAGTTTTTACCAAAGGGGATGACAATGCACTTTTTGGCATTGAGCTTGATGCCATGGCTCTGACACCAGGCATCTGTCTCAGTGAGGCCCTTCTGTAGGATGTCCACATCATTTGGGGACTCGACTATGGCTCCTAGTTTGCAGTCATCTGTGAACTTCATTAGCCAAAGGCCTTCTGTGTTAGCCTGTACTTGAGAAGTAGATACCAAACATGAGAGGTCCCAGGACTGAACCATGTGGTACTCCACTTGTCACTGGTTTGAAGTCAGATTTGGAGTCTGCAACTTTCACAGTGTGGGTTCTGTCAGTGATCCATTTGGCAACCCATCTTGTGACGTAAGGATTTATACCTAGTTTAGTGAGTTTATCTATAATTCCAGAATGGGGGATGGTGTCGAAAGTCTTGGTGAGGTCAAGATAGGCTGTGTGAACCACCTTACCCTCATCTACAGCTTTGGTGTCTGCATCAAAGAAGTCGATCAGGTTCAGGTGGCATGATCTGCCTTTCGCAAAGCCAAACTGGGTGGGGTCCAGAGTTTGGAGGTTACCAATGTCTTTGTTTATGAGTTCCATGATGATACGTTCCATGGCCTTACAGACCAGGCTCATCAGGCTCATAGGGCAATAGTTCCTGGGATCAGTGGTGGCTCCCCCTTTGTGGAGTGGGACAACTGTTGCTGTGCGCTATTCAGTGGGCACAAAGCCTGATATGAGGCTATGATTGAACATGGTGCTTAGGTGGGAGTCAGTTCATGTAAAACGCAGCCTGGGATGTTGTCCGGTCCCATGTATGCTGTGTTTTTGGCTGTAGAGAGTGGAGTTTTTACCTATGTAGTTGTGATTACAGGGACTCTGCATTCTTCCTGTATAGATATGGGCCCTTTAGGGGGTGAGAGGGGGGTAAAGTTAGCACTGAACCTATCTGCCAGGATGTTGGCAATATCAGTTGGTTCTGTAATTTACGTCCTGTTGTGCTGCAACTCAGAGCAGATCTGGGTGTTGCCGTTGAGATTCCTGACATAGCTATAGAATGCTTTGTGGTTGTCCTTAGAATCAGTCGCGATTTTGTTTTCATAGCTAGCTTGGGAGGATCTTATAAGGGATCTTAGCTTATTACTGAGGCTGACCAGGGAGTTTCTCTACTCATGGGATTTTACTCTCTTTTGCAACAGTTTCTTCCTTCTGTTGTAGAGTTTGTTTATAGCAAGGGACCACCAGATTGTCTTCCTTTTTTGGAGAATAGCGTCTTTGTTCTGTTTGGGATAGCACGATCCATGCACTCGTGTAAGTGTTTATAGAGTGCATTTGTGTAGGATTCAGCAGTCATAATTGTATTGTCCATTTGCATGGGTGTCATGAAGTTCGCCACTTCTGTCTTAAGAAGCATGAAGTTGGCTTTGGAGAAATGTTTTACCGTGGTTTTCTTAATGGGCAGTGGGGGTGGGATGTGGATATCTGGGGTGATTAGCTTATGGTCAGATCTGACCAACAAGGAGTTGACTTCAGATGTGGAACACCGGTCAGTCATGTTGGTAATGACTAGGTCTAGGATACTGTTGCCCCTGGTAGGGGTGTGGATAAGTTGATCCAGGGCATTGTAATGTATGAATTCCAGAAAGTGTTGAGCGAAGGAGATGGTACATGAGTAGTTTTCCCAGTTAATGGTGGGGTAGTTGAAATCGCTCATTATTAGGGTGTTTGATTGAACCCTAATATTTTCCAATATATCAAGAAAAGAGGAGTGTGAATCCTGGGGCATAGTGGGGGATCTGTAGCAAACTATAATTTGGATTGCAGTTTTGCTCAGAGTTAGTTGCACTTGGATAACCTCGAATGCATTATGCTGGGCAACTAGCCTGGAGGTGTGGATGTCCTTAATGAATATGGACATACCTTCGCCTTTGGTGTTCCGGTCCAGGTTAGATGGCCGAAAAGTGTGGTATGAGTTATAGCCTGGCAATGCAGGGGGTGCACTCTGGAGCCTTGAACCAGGTCTCAGTCACTGCACAGATATCAATGTTCTCCATTTTAAGGAGTGTCTCGAGGGAGTGCATTTTGAGATTTAGACTTCTAGCATTGAGTAGCATTACCCTCAGTTTTTGCTTGCCTGTTCCTGTTACGGTGGTGAATTTGTCATTTGAACCTTGCCTAAAAAAGGCACTATAGGGGTGGCAAAAGCCTTAGCCAGTATCCGGAATCCCAGGGGTGACAAGTGCAGCCCATCTCTGGCAAAGCATCATGGTCTGTCAACCATGTCATCCCAGGCAGACTGATACTGGATCCCCTTAGAATGACACCAGAAGCTTAGTCAATTGTTGAAGTCAATCATTTTGTCCTTGTACTTCGGTATCATTCTGGGCGATGGCAGGATGCTAATCAGGGCTAGGGTCATACCTACCTGGGCTACAAGATCGGAGAGCTCTTCCATGTTTCTTTTCATGAAGTCCAGGGAGGTACGTCTCAGGTCATTCACACCAGCATAGATAATGACAGAGTCATATTTGTACTTGTGGAGTGACCTGAGTACATGGGTTATGTGGTGGATCCTGGCACCCAACAGGCAGCTGACAGTAACCTTCTCCTTGCTTAGCCTGGTGAGTGGGGCATCAGTGTGCCTGACTATAGAGTCACCTATGACTAGTGAGTTGGATACATTGTTTTACCTTATGGGCTGTGGTTGGGTGACAAACTGAGTGTGTGGTCTATGTGTCATTTACGTTGTGTTGGGTAGTGGAGGTTGATTGCGAGGGCTCTGTTGCTTGAGCAGATTATTATTGAGAGCCTCCATGAATGCTTTTGTGTTTCTATGTGTGGATTTTGGTGGTGTAGTTTTAGTGGAACTATGTGATGAGTGTGATGTGGTGCAAGTGTTTACCTTCTCTTGACTGTCAAGTTCAGTCTTTGATGGAGAGAGCTTTACCTCCAGTTTGGCTAGATAAGTGCATCTCTCACAGGTTGTAGTGTTGGGTGGTAGGAGGAGAGGGGTGTCTGTGTACATGAGGCAATTGCTACATTGCCCCAAGATGCCCAGATTCATCAGATAGACAGGAGAGAAAACTGGGAGCTGACCCTTGGACATGCCTGAATAAAAAACTATTTTCCTCTAGACAAGTGAGGAAAGTGAGTACAACAGCTGTTTTTCTCTTGTTTTCTGTAAGCAAATGAGGAAAGTAAGTACAAAAACTGTTTTCCTCTAGGTAATGAGAAAGGTTGGATGCTGTAATAATTTGTAGCTTATTTAGTGCTTACAACAAGTTTTGAACAAGTGCTGAGCACGAATAAGCAAATTCAAGTGTTAAAACCAAGAATCTGTATCTGAAGTAGACTAGTTACAGGAAAGATATAAGTGCAAATGCGGCTTTTAAATCAGAAAGTCGAGAGAGATGGGAAAATTGCCCAAATGGTCAATAACTACAATTTCTGGGCCAGAAACCACTTCTTATGTGGTAGATAGGTTACCTAGTGCTTACTACTCCCACTGATAAGCTAGTAGGTTTCCCTCCAACACAGGAAGGCTTGGGGGGCTCAGGAGCTTACAAACAGTCCTGGATACAGCAAATCTGTATGTGGACTAGACTAGTTACAGGAAAGGGTGGAAACAAGTGAAAATGCGGGCATTTAAATCAAAGTTGAGAGAGATGGAAAAACTGCCCAAACAGCCAATAACTACAATTTCTGGCCCAAAAGGGGGGCGTAAAAGTGCACAGATTATAATATATGTAGTGCTGATATGTTCTATCTTACTTTTGCATAGGTGAATGTCTGGATTAGGTTTTTGTCTTAATCTAATAATTTTTTTGTTTTGTGTAAGCAAATAAATAAGAGTTCACTGAATGTAACGGAAAGTTTTCCTTTGGCAAATAAATGTTCAGTGTAGGTTGAGAGGTTTGCAGAGCTATATATTTGGTACTTGTGTTTCAATGGAGAGAAGTTGACTACAGGTTGAAGCAATAAAAGCCAGAACATTTTTAAGGCTAAAGGTTAATATTTTCTAAAGGCATATAAGCTGTTTTTTTTACATCTGAGGGAATGAAGTTAAGACAGGCACAGACTGTAATTAGTGTAAGTAGGAGCACAGACAGTAACACGAGTCATAGCATGGATAATCTTAATTTTAGGTTGAGTTATGCCTGAATGTGCAGCTGTTAATTTGGGACAATTGTTCTTATCAGGCAGGTTACACTTAGTTATCTTTCTTCTGACAACATCCCATCTGAATACTTAAAACTTGTAGCTGACGCTATTGCCTACCCCATTAGTATCCTCATAAATAGATCCATCTCTGAATCCTGCATCCCTGCCCTTTGGAAAAAATCAGTTATAACCCCTCTACATAAAGGAGGTACATCTAATGACATATCTATCGTCCAATTTTCATTCTGTCTCCCCTTTCCGAAATCCTAGAAAAATGTGTACATAAACAAATACTTGACTACTTTATCCACAACCAACTATTTACCTCAACCCAACATGGCTTTAGACCAGGACATAGCACAACTGCTCTAATATCCTTTACTGATACTATTAATGAAGCCAGAAACTCCAACCAACTAAAGTCAGCAATATTTCTGGACCTATCAAAACCATTTGACACAGTCTCACATCCAAAACTGTTACAGGAACTCTCTTCCCTTGACCTAACTCAAACTTCTCAACAGTGGTTCTCAAGCTACTTAACTCAAAGACAGCACTGCATAAAATGGCAAAGTGTTCTCTCAAAATATCAAATAAGTAAAACAGGGGTACTGTAAGGGTCCTTGGTCCTCTTCTTTTTAACATTTTTATAAACAATCTATATACTGTTTCATGTCAAAGCATTCTCATTCAATATGCTTACGATTCAACCCTTATTTCTTCCTCTTATAATATTACCCACCTTAGGGAAATAACCCAAGCTGTCGTCTCATCCAGTGAATCCTGGCTTAACAATACTCAGCTTTTACTCAACCCAGACAAGACCAAATTACTTCTTTTCACACCAAAATGTCAACCAACTGACTTCAAAATATACTCTTTAAATAACACAGAAATAGAAGTGGTCCCACACACCAAACTGTAAGGGATAATCATAGACAACAAATTTTTCATTTAATCTTCACATGTACAGTACTATTAAAAAACTCACCTTAAACTTGGAATGCTGTAACGACACAAAAATTGTATGGGCTTAGCCACTAAAATAAAAGTATCCGCAATATACTTACTACCCTCCTAACTATATGGTGCTTCCATACTACCCAGTCTTCAATCTACACTAAAAAAGTAAGCTTGAATCATGCTACAATAGAATTGCAAAATTCGCAACAGGATTCCCATTCTGTAAACACCACTGTACTACTCTTACATCCCTTAACTGGCTAAATCTCCCCCCAAAAACTCCACTACCTACAACTGACACTGGCCCACAAAATTATCTTAAGCCTGAATTTTGTCTGGCCATAAATTCCTTACTCCAAACATATATACCAAATCCAGCTCTAAGCTCTGAAAACAAACAACTCCTAACTCTTTATAAACCAAACAAAACTGCTGGACAATCTTTATACTCCTGTTCAGTAACCAAATGATGGAATGCACTACCCCTTGACATTAGAACTACCCTAAATCTCAAAAAGTTAAAATTCAAACTACAGGAACACCTATCAAGGGCAAATACCTGTCCCTCTTCACAACCTAGGTAACCTTCTCACTCTGCACCCTACTGTACCAATCCAATCTTACCACCCCCTATCCTTCTTTCTCTTTACTCTCTTTTACCCTAGCTCCCCTCCCCCACACCCTTTCTTTCCCCTTACTACCTTTCCTTTTCATTTCAGAAACACCTGTCTTGTACCTTTTTTACCAAGCCTGTACCCTAATACTACCTACTTAACTATGTAACTTTTCTTTCTCCCCCTACTAAAACTTCCTAGAATTAGACTACTAATACTGTCACTTTCACCTTATCTTTTTTTTTCTCTCATTAAAACTTACCACTATATATAAGCCTAAATGATCTTTGGCACCTTTCTTACTTCAAACATTTTTTTTTGTTTTCAAACTTTGCTCGTATTATACAAAACAAGTCTGTTTACAAGTAGGAAAACCACAGTATAATATAAATCTGTACATCTCAGTCATGTAAAAGCCTGCACAAAATAGACCCTATGTGCTCCTTTTAGATATCAAGCTTGTTATCCTGTCTTCAAGTCACTATGTAAAAGGAGGATGTTTTACGTACTTTATAGTTTTTTGGCACCTTTCTTATTACTAGGTAAATGGGAATATATTGTGTACTTTATGACTTTTTTTAACCTTTTTTTTACTAGATAGAAGTTTTATCTTCTGTAAACTTTACTCCACTAATACAAAAAATGTATGTTTACATACATGAGAACTACAGTACAATATAAATCTATACATCTCAAACATTCATGTTAAACTGTGTACAAATGGACCATATATGCACAATTTAAATGTTTATTTTGTATCTTCTCCTCATACTACTACATAGATGAAAACATCTTCTGTATTATCTGCTCTCATTTCATCAATATTGTTTATTTGCACCATTACAGTTAAACATTTTTTATTCTTAAAAAAATATTTTGTTTCTTTATCTGTATTCTTTGGAACCTTTCTCCCTGGTCCTCTGCCGAAAATGGGTTTCCTACCCAGTTAGACTTTTCCAATAAACAAATGTCAAATAAATAAATAAAAAGTAAACAAAAGAACTAAGTAACTCAGAGGACAAATAAAGTTTACCAAAGCCACATTTGAGGTAAATTTGGCCTCCTAGGCCAAGAAAAACCACAAGGCATTCTTTAGCTATGCCTGTATCCTCAAAGGCAATTTACAATTGTGTGCAGAGCTCATTGTAAATGGAGCCACCTGTAGTGAGCCAGAACATATAGTAAACCTGCTGGCCGACAAATTCAGCTCCAACCTTACCCCCCCTCTTCCCCTCAGGAAATACCATCAAATCTAACTTTCCCTGCTATCACTATGTAACAGGTCCTTAATGCTCTTTTTCTAAGTCCAAGAACACTGCATCAAAGAGCGCAGACAGTATACCAGGATGCCTTCTAAGTAGCATGAAACATGACCTATCTGGACCTCTGGAACTGCTATTTAACTGTAGCCTCCAAAAAGGCTTCATGCCTCATGAATGGAGAACAGCAACATTCTTCCATCTGCACAAAGGTGGGCTATCTGCAGTCCCTGGAAACTACAGACCTATAAGTCTCACTAGTTGGTATGCAAAGCCATGCAAAGAATTATCATGGAAATGATCAGTAATGTCACAGGAAACCTCCAGACACTGGACCCAACCCAATTTGGTTTTGTCATGGGCAGGTTATGTCTACTGAACCTGGTGGCTTCTTTGAGAAGGTTACCAAAGCAATGAATGAGGGCAGAATGGTTTACAATCCCTACCTTGACCTGGTAAAGGCATTTGATTCAATACCCCACTAAGGCATTGTTGACAAACTCAGGAGGTTAGGTGCAGACCCTTATGTCATCCGGTTGATAGCCAGCTGGCTCACAGACAGGACCCAGAAAGTTAGAATTGGGGAGTCCACCTCTACACAGAGGCCAGTCAAAAGCAGAGTTCCTCAGGGATGAGTCTTGGACCACTCCTTTTTGGCATTTACTTCTCTGAAGTCAAGGTAAATGTCAATGGCCTCTGGCGGACTAAATTTACAGATTATTGCAAATTAGGAACTGCCATTGAATCCCCCATCAGTACAAATGTTCTCTAGAATGTGCTGACACAAATAAGTGGTGTCAGAGCCATGGAATAAAATTAAATGACAAGAAATGCATAATAGTATCCCTTCAGGAAGTCATCCACCCCTGTTAACTATCATAATGACAACACACCCCTAAGAGTTGATTGAGTAGTCAGGGACTAGGGAACACACATACAATGATCTAACCTTTGGCAATCACATGTCTGCAGTAGTGAAGACATCATTCTATGTTATGCAACTTATAAACAAAGGTATGGCATCTAAGTCCAAGGAAGTCATTGTTCCATTGCATTTGCCATTCATTAGACCTGTCAATGAGTACATTACCCCCTTTGGTATGTACCTAACCAGGCATATCCAACAACTGGAACATACACAGAGGTTCCCTACTAAAAGCAGAGACAAAAGAGCCAGAAGTGAATGTCCAAAACTTTAATAAAAACACAATAAGGCAAGGTATCATTGCATGTTAAAGATAGTGCATCTCTCTCATTTTAAATACAAACACCAGCCAATCAAAATGATACAAGATTGTATGACATAGATGCAGTCACATGATAAGAAATTAAATCACATGATAACCATTCAGAAATCTCATACTCAAATAAAACATACAAGTACATGCATACACACACACACACACACACACACACACATATATATATATATATATATATATATATATATATATATATATATATATATAAATAAAACAGCCCAGAAAAACAATAAACAAAAATAACAATTATGCTAAAAATTAACATGTATTATAAAAAAAATACTACAAAAGATCACGCTTTGTTTTAAGCACTGGTTTATTACTGTTACTGGAATTAAGCCCTGGTAATTCACCAGACCTAAAATAGTTGATCCATCTGTATTCTACCAGCTCATTTCTAGTTACTATATCACCACCACAAATGTCCTGAGTATATTTTATAATATCCTAAATTTAAATTTATACTCTTGGCCATTAATTAGAATATGCTTAGCTACTTCTCCAAATATCACAAAGATGTGCACAAATTCTCTCATTTAATTTCATATTAGTCTTTCCTATATAAAAACAATTGCAATGGGTACAGTTGGCAAAATAAACCACATTTTCAGTACGGCATGTACCTGATGCTCTAAATGTAAACAGCTTATGATTTATTGGGTGTCTAAAATACAAATCAGTGTTCATTTCTTTGCAATAAATACAATTATAACAAGGAGTGGTACCAACCTTCTTATTAACTATATTAGTATTCTGATTAGCACTTGCATCTTTATAGCATAAGTAATGCTTTAAATTTCTTTCTTAAATATAAACTTTGCTCTGCCCTCTAATATATTATTAATCTCATCACTAGAGTTCAATATACTCATTTTTTTCAGTGATTTGTTTAATAGTGTTTGTGTATCTGTCATATTTCATTATATAGCCAGTGTTATAATTCCTAGTACTAGCAAGCCTAGTCTCAGAATTATTGGCACATAGATACGATGTAGCTGAACCACTTCTTTCATTCCTCACTGTCTCTTTAATGTTTTCAAAAGTGCATGACTATAACCCCTGCTTAAAAAAAATCACCTGCCATACTGCCATACAATTCATTTCAGATAAAAAGCTTTCCTTCTTTGTACTGAGTTTACTGGCTCTCAAAAACTGTCTTTTAAACACTCCTTTATAAATATGTCTGAGATGCATACTCTCTGAGTGGACATATTTAACAGCCTGCACATTTTGTCTATAAGTTGTAGTATCAAAACCAGTGTCATCAGAAGTAATGACTGTATCAAGGAAGCTAACCTTATCATAAGAATTATTAACATCAAATATTAAAAAAAATCAGTATTATAGTGCAAAAAATCAGCAAACACTTTGACTGTCCACGACCCCTTGCCATAGTAGGATCACATCATCTACAAAACACTTAAAGTATAAGTGCTCATTCTTAAATGTACTTTCATCATTGTTAAAAACAAACTTCTCTCATCTGCTCAACACAAGGTTAGTATACGCATTAGCCATTGAGGTGCCCATGGCAACCCCCAGCTGCTGATGGCAGAACCTTTTGTCAAATATAAAGATATTATTGTTTAACACTATTTCAAGCATAGAACAAAGCATTTCAATTTTCAAATTGGAGAAATCACTGTGTGCATTATTGGCGTGTGATCTGAAATTTTTATTGGATGGGTATCAAAACTTTCAATTAAATACACATGTTCGTGTGAAATATAAGTTTTGTCTAGCCTAGTCCAGTTTTTGTATCTTGGGGAATAATACATAAGTTCACTCCAGACTCTGCTACTGAGTTGACATCTTCCATGCCAAATATTTTCATAATTTTTTTTTTAAATCTACCACCCTTGAATTTATTTTCCCTTCTGGGTCCTGAGATGCATCCTCCCTGCTGTAAATCAAATTCTAGTCTACACCTCTAAGTAATATTCCCTGCTAAATCTGATTATTTCCACAAAACAAAAGCCATTGGATATGGCAAGGGTTTCGATTCCCTTTTAAACAAACAATATGTGTTTTCAGATAAAGTTTGTCTAAATAAAACACAAAATGACATTAATGGTAAAAGTGACAAACTTGAAGGGAATGTGAAAGAAATTATTTTTAGTTTTTGAGTCAAAAATGTTTTTAATTAAGAGAAAATGGATATCTATCAGAATGTGTTTTGAAAAAAAATGTACCAAGGGGACTAAGGACTTATAAGTTCCCCTTTGGTTTAGACTATGATGACAACTTAATTTCTGAATTTGTAGAGATGTTTAATAGGTATGGGATAGAAATGATGAAAAAGATCATGAAGAATAATGACAAGAAATTGAGTATACTTATAGGAGAGGCAGAAATATTAGATAGAAAAATTAAGAATGATCTTTTTATTTTTAGAATATGAAAGTTTATATTATAGAAAAATGGATAACATTGATTTTAAGTGTAATAGGTTATTTGAAACAAAATGTAAGAAAATGCAAAGAGACTTGGATGAATACAAGGATAATAGGGCATATTTAATAAAGCAAGATATAAAAGGAAATGGAAATAGAGAGTTAAGAAACAGGAATAGAAATGGATACAAAGGGAAACAAAGGTATGAAACAAAAGGAAAACCCTACAATAATGAGCAACATAATAGAGAAAATTATGAACCTCAAAATTTTCAGTATCAACAAGAATGGGATGTGGGATTGGAAGAAGAAAGAGAACAGTGGGAAAGTGTATGGAACAAAAGGAACAGGAACAAAAGGCAGAGATGGTAGAAAGTATTGTGCAGGATGGAATAGTACACACAATGGAAGGATATCATGTATACAATTATGCAGGGATAGAATTAAGTAAATAACATTTTTATCTTTGTTTGAAAGGTTTAAAATTAGTACCTGCAAAATGTTTTCATTACACTGAAACAATTATAGAGTTAAAAATGTTTATGAGAAAACTGAATTTGGCCTATTTATTTAATGATGAAACAAGAATTGAAAAGAGGTTCAGAAGTATAGAACCCAGGAACAAAAGTGTAAGTAATCCACCACTAGATCCAACATTAAATATATTAGAAAAAGCTATAATGGAAGACATCTATAGGATGAAAAGTAAAGAACAATATAGATCTATGAGTAAGAATCTGAGTAGGAAAGAAAACGAAGTATTAAAGGCATTGAAAGAAGACAAGACTATTAGAGTAATGCGGCCCGACAAAGGGGGTGGAATGGTATTTTATGACACTTTAGAATACTCCCAAAAAATCTTTGAGATGTTGAATGATTCAAACACATATCAACCATCTTCGGTGAATGAAATAAACATCAGTCATAGAAGGATAGATTATTATATAGAAGAATATTTCATCGAACAAAGAATTACAGATGAATTATATAATTATCTAAAAGTAATGAAACCAAAAGTGGCCACTATATTGGGACTACCCAAGACACATAAAGGTTTAGAAAACTTAACCTTTAGACCTATTGTGGATGGTCGTGGGTCAAAAACATACCCCTTTGGAGTGGTCATTGACAGATGGTTAAAACAGCAGGTGTTAAATGGGGAGCACATTCTCAAAGATGCATGGGACTTTCTAGGAAGAATAAGGAAAGAGCTTTGGGATGAAGTAATAATCTTTTTTAACTATAGACGTAGTAGATTTGTTTACATCCATCCCAAAAAAGGAAGGGTTAGATTGGTTTCTAGAAAGTCTCTACAGGAATACTGTGTTAGGAAACGATAAAAAAAGAGCTAATTATGGAATTTATGGAAATAGTCTCGGATAATAATTTCATAATATATGAAGGCGAATACTACAGGTACCACAGGGGGGTGGCTATGGGGGCTTCATGTGCCCCTATATTTGCCAACCTTGCGCTGCTAATGTGGGAGCAAAATAAAGTCTTCCAAAGTGACTTTTTTCAGTATATAGTTTATATGTGAGGTTCCTGGACGATATTTTTATTTTGTGGAAAGAATCGGAGAATGGAATAAAAGATCTGGTTCAATATTTAAATGAAAGTTCAGGATTTCTAAAATTTACATATAAATATGACAAGAATGGGATAAACTACTTAGACACATACATTGAGAAAGACAATAATTGTTTTAAATCTAAGGTGTATAGGAAGCCATCTTTCAGTAATTCTTGCTTACAATATTCAAGTGACCATCCAGTAAGACAAAAATAGTATTATAAAAGGACAATTAATAAGAATAGCAAGAATGACCTCTAAATAAGAGGATATAGATGACGAATTATTAACAGTAGCAAAATTATTTCAAGAAAGAGGGTATCGTATAAAAAGTATAGATGAGTATGTTGGGTATGTAAGAAAAGCATGGGGGAAAAATATAAGCCCCTACTAGGGAATTCAAGTACCATAAAGGAAAGCAAAAACAAAATAGAGGAAGAAAATAAAAAATTTGAAAAAGTTATGGTTGTCCCATATGGAAGTAAAGCATTTGAGGTGGAAAGAATTGTGAATAAAAACTGGGCTATTCTTAGGAATAACCCTAAGTTATGGAACATAGGGGGTTCCAAACCAAATTTTGTGTATAATGTAGGTCCTAACTTAAAAAAGACCTTTGAAATGGTTACAAAGAACAGGAGTAGGTATGGTACTACAAAATGCGGAAATTGCTCTCAATGCAAGTACATTTACACAGAAGAGAATGTAACAATTAACAACTTTTTAAAAACTGTAGTTAGATTTGAAAAAGGAAATTGTCAGACTACAGGAGTGATTTATTTGGCTATGTGTAAATCCTGTCCCAGTTTTTATGTAGGTAAAATTGAGAGAAGATTGAGGGACAGGATATATGAACACACATACCAAATATCCACTAAAAATGTTAATAATGCCCTATACAGGCATTCTCTTATTTGCCTGAATTGTAAAGAATTTAGATTTGGTATTTTAGAAAGAGTTTTACAAAACCCGAGGGGTGGAGACTATAGAAGCCATATAGAAGAAAGGGAAACAAGATGGCAAATCAAGTTACAAGCAAGTCAAACCCCAGGGTTAAATGAAATTATATCAATAAAGCCTCTATTGAATAAAAAAAAATGGAGGGTACGAAATGATTCATAAGTGGAAGTATATTTAAGGTGTATGGATGGAAAAGGATGACAGTATTTTAATAAAAAGTGTTTTTATGATGTGGTATGTATTTTAAAACAATGTTTTATGATTTTACAACAGAATGGTTTTAAACTGATGTGTGTTGCACTTTAAACATCTCTTTTTAATGATTATTTGGATAATGAGTGATGTCATCAGTATTAAAGAGTATATAATGGGGGAAATTGTTAACAGACACAGATTCTGATGAAATCCCTGGGCATAGGGAAGAAAGCGCTCAATCTTTTATAAGTGTATAAGACTGTATTACTAAAGGAGTTTGTGAGGGAATTCAAGCCGTGGCAGTGTTTTTTTACTGTAAACTGTGGATTAGTATATGTATTAGCCATTGAGGTGCCATGGCAACCCCCAGCTGCTGATGGTAGAACCTTTTGTTAAATATAAAGATATTATTCTTTAACACTATCTCAAGCATAGAACAAAGCATTTCAGTTTTCAAGTTAGAGAAATCACTGTGTGCATTATTGGCGTGTGATCTGAAATTTTTATTGGATGGGTATCAAAACTTTCAATTAGTTCATGTGAAATATAAGTTCTGTCTAGCCTAGTCCAGTTTTTGTATCTTGGGGAATAATACATAAGTTCACTCCAGACTCTGCTACTGAGTTGACATCTTCCATGCCAAACATTGTCATAAATTTATTTTAAAATCTACCACCCTTGAGTTTATTTTCCCTTCTAGGTCCTGAGATGCATCCTCCCTGCTGTAAATCAAATTCTAGTCTACACCTGTAAGTAATATTCCCTGCTAAATCTGATTATTTCTCCCAGAATTTTCTTAAGCTCCATTATAGCAGTTTTAGATGGAATATAAATACATGCCAGTATAATCCTCCTCCCTTGCCATTAGCCAATAAGTACTAGAAATCTACCATTATCTTTATCCTGTTCTAACAGTAATGGAGTTCCTTTGTGCAATTAATATAAGTACTTCCCTTTTTCTTCATTCCAGATATTCCACTGAATAACCAACCTGAAAACCTCTTTTTATCGAATTCACATGTTCAGTTCTTCGCAAATGTGGCTCCTGTAACATAGCTATTTGCACTCTACATTTTTAGTATAGTTCACTACGGATCTGTGAGACCATTCACTTTTAAAGATAGTATAGAAAGTGTCATTATTTAAGAGGTTAATATTCCCACCTGTTGTGTAACAGCTTTTTTAAATATCTAGTCCCAGCTTTTATGTTTCATGCATACACTAATGTTTTGCAGGTTGATCTTTTATACAGTTGTTTCTTGTCATATCATTTTGAACCTGTGTTACATCTGTTTTGTTTTAATGAAAGCCCTTAAACAAGAAAACAAACACACTCCCAGAACACCCCTAAAATCTATTAATTAATGTAACACACAAAACACAAATGTACATCTTCAAATATTGAAGTTTAGCCTAGGACAGTTGCTCCTATTAACAGCCACACTTACATAATTGGATTAACCTATAAGTGAGGTTATCCATGCTAAGATACATGGTACAGCCTGTGCTTCTACTAAGTGCTGTCTGTTTTTTATTATCTTTATTCCTGTGTTAGACTGGGAAAACACTTGAATGCTTTCAGAAAACATTATCTTATAGCCATTGAAAGAAGTATTCTGTTTTTATTGCTTCTTATCAGATTGTCTCTATGGAGACAGGAGAACCAGATACACAGTTGCCTCTACAAGCACTCATTTAGTGTTCTTTTTTATTTATTTGCTCCCCCTTAAAACTTGTTAGTAGATCAAGCTAAGGGCCTTAATGCAGTCATTCTGCTAGGCAACAGTAAAAAAGCGCATGAGTTTTTCTTGTATCATGTTCTTTTGACTAGACTTATCTTCTTTTTTTGCAGATTGCAGTGCCTACAAGAATTTTCTTCTTCTTTTTTTTACATTGCAGTGCCTTCTTTTCTTAAAACTGAACAAGGAGAAAGAAGAAGAAGAAACAGGTCTACCTGTTTACTTTTGTATCCCTATTACACTCGAAAATAACTGAAAAGGCTTTACTTTACTTTATAGCATGCATATTATGTCATGTATTACAAAAATACTACTGTTAACGACATTTTGTTTTACTTACAGTTAGGCACAGAAAGCACGGATTCAGAGAGAAGAGAATCTCATGAACTAAGGGCATTTATTTACTTGGCTGCATTTTGGTTAGTTTTGCACTCTCGAGAAATAGTATTTTAGAACATTTTATTTGTGTTTTGGCTAATACTTTACTTTTCTTAAAGGTAAGTGTTTGTCTTGGTGCAGACTTGCAGATGGATATGAAAGAAGTATTCACCGAATACCTGAGTTACCCAGTGTAAGGTCGGTGAGAACTCCATAAAACAAGTAGGCAAAAGTTACTTACGAAGCAACCATGACATTTCTGTTGGTTTGAGAGTTTGCATAAAAAGATAATTTAACCCAGCCTGGGTTGAGCCTGAAAACTGTCCATCACTATCAGTGCTCTATGCCGGTTCACTTATGGAAAATAAATGTCATATATGCTTCAGGCAATAGGGGGAGTTTTTTTTGATACACGCTGTGCAAAAAAAAATGACTTTTTAATTAGTATGGCATATGAGGAAGACATCACTGTAGAAATGGTATGCTGTACACACTTTGCATGCACGGTACCAACCCCATCCTTTACACTGCTCATCTTTTGAATATGAGAGATAAATTAATATGCATTTGTTTAGTTTACTGCAGTTTACTGGTAGCTTTCATTTACAGCGCAACTAGCATAACTGCCTCTGATTTTCCTTCATATTTTTGCCCTACACCTTATAGAATTTTGGATTTTCGGATAAATCAACTAGGATTAATCAGTCAGTAACAGTGGCCATTAGCGTCATATTTCTGAATGTTCAGAAAATGCATGTGCATTCTACTAACCTTTTTAAGTGTATTAGACTAATATTTAAAACTGTCCTTGACTTTTATGAATCTGTCTCCTGATTACTTACAGCTTTGTAGAGAATTCTTCACCAAGCAAGTTGAGAAGTTTGCTTATAACTGGTATTTGCATTTGTAAAATGTAGAAAAAAGCATATATTAAAGTTAATCCAAATTTTTGCACTGAACAGAGCTGGGGAGCATACCTCTCAGCTCTCTCTGATTTTGCCTCATTTTTTAGCTGTACCTCATACCTCTTAAAATGTTTGCTTTTTCTCATTAGTCACAGAGTATGAAAGTCAATAAATAATGCTAGATATTAGAGTTCCATACTTCTTATTGTTTAAAAAATTCATGTTGATTATTTTTATTTTATGTATTTATCCTTTATTGATCTGGTTAGTCCCACTAGGCTTGTGGCCTGTATTCTGGGGAGACTCAAGTTGGTATTTATACTACTAGGGGAAATTTGGACCTGAATGCCATACTTTAACCTATAAGTTAGGCAATATAGAATGATTTTGTTGTTATGTTGGCTACGCTGGTAAAAGGTCAGATTGCAATCTGCATATATATGTTCACTAGTTTATTAATTAAACTTACTAGTATATACGGTGCATGTGTGTGCATATAAGCACACACACACACACACACACACACACACACACACACACACACACACACACACACACACACATATATATATATATGTGTGTGTCATGTATATGTATTATATATGTAGTAATCAAGCATTAAAATGTTAGTACTGAAAATTTCTTTGAAAAACAGCTAGATAAGTGCTTTCACCTTTAAAAGAGGTTTGTCTGATCTAACTGCAGTTTGCCTTACCAATTAAAAAATGGCCAGCTACTCTTACCAGTAAGAGTAGATATGCAGAACATGTATGACAGAAGAGACTTATCCTGTTGTTGCTTGGATGAACAGCCTTAGACATACATTTATGACCCAAGCATGAGTGAATTGCCACTGATCTCTTTGTTAAGGCAGATTAATACCATATGTTATGTAAACTGGAATTAGACCTGCAAGGCTCTTTTAAGGGCAAAAATGCTCCTCTATTTGTTTTTCAATAAAGTTTTCAGCACTGAACCAGTTATTAGTGCTTGATTACTCTGAAGTCTCAGCTGAGCTTGTTTACAGTGAATGGCTCTTTTTTCCTGATTTTTTTTAGGATTCTCAGCCAGCAGCTTTGCTGCTCACAAGTACCAATTTTTCCTGTGGTCTAAATATATATGTATATGTGTGTGTGTGTGTGTGTGTGTGTGTGTGTGTGTGTGTGTGTGTATATATATATATATATATATATATATATATATATATATATATATATGTAGTAAAAATTGATAATATTGTACTGTATCGTAATTAGCTTGAAATACTGTAGGCAATGAGACTGAGAAATGAAAATCTTTATCTGTTAATTACCCAAGCTCATGCTGAACAGGTGCCAGTCTCTCCTTTATGGCCTAAGTCTTGTGCACTTTTCAGAATGAATTCTCCAAACACTGTAGTTCATTCAATAAGGCTTTATTAGATGTTCACAATATCCAAATACTGTCTTTATTAACGGTACTGATAAACAATTAGTGTTCAAAGTTACTGCACGTCATATTCTGATTTGTCCTGAACAACGTAAACTAACATAGTCTTTGGATGACCTGTCTTCTGTACTCAGGCTCGAGTGTGCTTGTCATCTTCTCTGAAGTAACAGGTCGAACGAACTTACTAACCTTAACTGAATTGCTATCCTGAACACAACATATTATATTGCTTCAGTCCAGTAAGTTTCCTTATTTACTTTTTCTAACCTTGGTTTCAAACTTTGTCTCATATGTGCTTTATTTAATGAACATTCTTTTGCTAGTAACATTACATCTTTCCCTTGAGAAAAGAACATTCTGTCTGAACACTTTATGCTTATCTTTTCTTTCTAATAAACTGTCTCCCATGCTTGACCAGCAAGGTTATTTGTCTTTCTCCTTAACTGTCTTTTATGCATAAATGAAACAATTTATTTTACCCTTTAGCCTGTCTAATGTCTAATAACTACTTTAAAATGAAAGTCCCTAATCTAACAGTTGCTTCTGAGGTCCCTGACTAAAGTCTACTGGGACCTACTTCTGTAGTTGCCTTACATTTATATTGCTAACTACCGTATACAGCTTTATGCTACCTGACTCATAATTTGAAAATAAAAAAAAAAATATTTGGCAAACTTGCAATTTTAATTTTCACCACTAGGTATCACTTGAGCATTTATGGGTCTGTTTGGATTGAAGTCTCTTAATTTTATGACTTGATTTTTATATTACCTAGATTTATAGTCTTTAGAGCCTTTAAGTTCAACTGTATGAGTGATGCATTTAAAACCTGTACATTATTTAACCCTCTTTTGCTGAAGGAAGAGGTCCTGTAAAATCTATCTGTATACTGTGCCATGCTTTCTCTGAAATTGGCACTCTCTGCAACTGAGGTTTTTTTAATGTAGGGTTAGTCTGCATACATATTATACACTCCTCCTGAATCTCTTTTCATAGTTTTTTTTTAGCTGAGGATTTTAAACTTATACGTTATGATAAGCCAAATTTTCTGAAAACCTACATAACCTAGTAGCTGATTGTTGTACTTTATCAGCTGCTTAGCCAATAATTTTGGTACGTAAGGCAAAAGTGTCCCTTGTTCTGTTTGTACACATACAACCTTACTCCCGGGACTGGACTGGCAACTTTGCATTGTGCCCTTTTATCAGCATCCCCCTGCATGTCTTGGATCTTTGCCAGATTTGCCTCAGTTGTTGAGCCCACTTGGCTCACCTATATTATACCTTTTAGCTTAATTTCCATTTACTGCATTGGATATAGAAGTTTTTCCTGATGCATATTGTATAGCCTATCAAGCATGATGGCTATTTTCTGAAGGCTAATTGAAATCTGCAATAAAAGGATAACTTTATAAGTGGTCTTGAAGCATAATTACCATATTTTGTGTTAACTTGTGTCTATAAATTTTTATTTAAATTTGCTTTATAATGCTACTTACCTTTTTAACTTTTATGAATATTTATGAGCTACAATAGTTTACTAAAACCTATACTTTTTGTATTTCAAGTCTATACCTTTGCATTGTTTGCTAGTGTCCTTAATTTCTGACTAATGTAAAGTGAACTGTGATCTGTAAACATGCACTGTAATCTGTAAACTAATTAAATTAAACCTGCCTTGTTATGCATTGAATGACTATTACTACATATTCTTTAGATAACTTATCTTAATAGTTTACCAAATTTTTATGCTTTCTGTATTTCAGGTCTATACCTTTGCATTTTATGTAATGCACAATAATTGTGTAACGTGTACTGTAAATTGTAAATTAAGCACATTAATTAAATTAAGCCTGACATGCTATACCTTGAGTATACTAATAACTATTATTACCTATTATTTAAATAACTGATTTTAATAAGCCTGTAAACATTTATTCTGCTACTTTACCCTTAACTAATGACTGAATAATGTAATAAGCCTGTTACACATAAGTCTGTCAATTTAGCCTTAACTAATAACTAAATAATGTAATTCCGTTACTTTACTCTTAACTAATGACTGAATAATGTGAAGTATTTTGAGATTTGACTGGAATGTACTATACTGAACACATAATTGAATATGAATATCATATTCTAAAACTTGACTGCAATTTACTTTAGCATATAGTGAACATTTAAAAATAGCTGTGTATATTCTGGAAACTAACTAAACTAAAAGATTATCTTTTGCCAGTATTAACTAAACACAGATAAAAGCAAACCTGAAACTGGTACATGTTATATTCTGAGAACCAAACCATTATTGTTTGAACATAGATATACTGAAACTAATACTATTGTACAATTGTCTGAAAACATGAGAACATTTTGACAGTGTTACCTGAACACACATAAACTGGAATCTATCTGTACACAGATAGACTGAAAACTAGTACTGCTGTACAATTGTTACCATGAACCTGAAAACATGAGAACATTGTCTGAAAACATATATACTTGCTTTAACTCATGCATTTTAATGTTAAACAGACATTTAAGAAATAACTGAAACACATAAGCAGTCAATTTCTGCCCCACCACTCTTGCCAAATTTTACTCTGCATTGTCCCAGTTGCTAATGAGGTAAAGGAAGGCCTGTTTTAATATTGAAGTGTCCTCTTTATAGTTTGGCCTTTTAAACTTCTTCTTTTCATTTTTTGTGCAAGGCTGGGTAGCTAAAGTTCTTGACTGTATTTAGTATCAGGTCCTTAAAATAACATTTGCATCTTTAACAATTATAAACTGATAGCATTGCTTGTTGCCCTGACCTTATTTACATTTTTCTGCATGAAATGCAGCTTTAACAACTATAAACTGGCAGCATTGCTTACTGTACTGACTGTATTTACATTTCTTTGCGTGAAATAAACATGCATTGCTAATAAACTCTTGCAAGTCTGTAGGCAAACTGATATTATAGCATCTTTATTTTTTACAATATATTATTAAAATTTAACACAACACCTAATTTTAACATAATGTATTTTCAAAGGCTTACTGCTGACTGCAGCTACCTTTGACCCTTCAAATCCTGATAGCTTGAGATCTTACTCAAGTCATCTGGCAGAGGTCTTTTTGTAACTGAAATGGAAGCCCCTATATCATGTGATCTGCCATCCTTTTCAGCCTGGAATGAAGTCAGATACACTAACTGATTCAGTGCTGAACTATCACAGCCTTTATACATATTCTGAAAATCTGGTATGTTACTGGGAACATTAACCTGAGCTACAGCATACTTTTCATTATCTCTTGGGCTCGAACTTTATACATTACTTACGTCATTTGCCCAGTCATTAACCATAGTGGGCTACCTTGTATCTGAAAAGCTAACAATATTTCCTGTCTCTACCCATGCACTATGTACACTCCCTTCAGAAAATAATAAATAACGAGGTGGTCTGTCAGTAATTTTACTCACTGATCCACCCTCAGATCTTTTAACCTGTCTAGCTTTATTGGAAACAGCTGGAACTAAGTCATCAATGGCAGCTTTTACACGCTTGTGTTTTTATGTCCAGTATTTAGGATACTGTTTTTTTTTACATGCCCAAGCTTTTATAAAAACATTTAACTGATTGAACTGATGTAGTCTGTTTTACTGCTGCAATATCAGTATTTACAGGAAAAATTATTACTGGCATCTGATGCCTGCAAAATCTTTCTGTCTAACCACTAAATGGACAGCTTCCTCTAAGGTCTTGGGTGTAGCAATTACATTTAACTTGATAGTGGTATCAAGTTTCTGAACTTATTTTAAATGAAACTTAAAGTAGTAATGTAACACTGTGCATTTTTGCATCTATATAAAATCAGTTTTAACTGTTGAACTTTTTGCATTTTGTCTCGTTACCCTTAGATATTAATATACTGCTTTGTGAGTGAAACTCCACCCTCTGTCTCACCATAACCAATGTCATTTAACTTCTCAGTAGTACTGAATGCTGAAAGAATTTATTACTGTCTACAACTTTTCTGGATCAATAGTAAAACTGTAAATGCATTAAATGGATAGCACTGTCTTTAATTCAGCTTGCTGGGCTGGTTGTAATCTGAGCTGATGTGCTTGGCAAACTGCCTTCTCTGTACGAAGCATATGCAGTCATAAACTGATTACATAATGTACTCTTTTATGCATAGGATGTGAATTTTTAACTGTGCTGTCACCTTTACAATGTAGCATTCACTTTAAATTTTACATTCTGTAAACTAGCAAACATTATTTTGTTTCCATCTATATTACAATATTGTTTATGCATTTCAGCGCTTTAATACAAAGCTCTTAACTAATTACTGCTAAACAAACAATAATACAAAGAATTCATTTGCCAACTGTAACAGAAAACCTTTTATTCTGCTAATCAGTTTGACCGTTAGTTCTGATATACCTTACAAGACATAGAGGCATACGGTTACCCTTTTTTCTGACTGACCACACCCAATATGCTTTTCTGAGCACTGCAGCTGTGTCAGCTGAACTGGAATTTATTTTATTTTTAACCCATAAATCCGCATGTTTCTGTTGTAAGCAATTCTTTAAAATCTGTACATTTGCACAAATCTCTTTACTGAAGTCTAAAACAGTATGTACAGAGCTGTTACACTTTGAACTGTTAGCTGCTGTAATCTTTAACCTTTTAAATCCTGACAAAACTGCAGTTGTGTCTTTTCTATGTGTAACTGAAATTGATTTGTCTGCAAACAATGAAATAACCTTAAACATTGACAGATTAATGCTCTGATATTTATAGATAGCTATGGAATGCACTTTTTACTTAACACTGAAATATGTTCTTCAGTTATATTGCAATTTACTGTATTAAAATTTGCACTCTGGTGTTTCTTATCTCCCTTCAGTGCAAACACTGTACTTGAGTCTGAAAATAAGAAACTAGATGAAGCAATGTGAAATTGAGACATTGCCTGCATGTTAAGTACATTGACTGTGTTGACATTTGTATGTTTAATACTGCAACATACTTCTGTATTTTGAATTGTATGTACTGTAGCATATACACAAGGATTAATTAAGTCTAAACCTGTATTGACAGAAGCTGACTTATAAGCTGGCTTACCCTTTTGTGTTTAGAAATATTTAACAATCTTGAACTAATGACCTTTTACTTTAAGAGAGCATTTTTAAACTTAAACCAAAGATTTACTGACATTTTAACTGTAGCAGAATTACTTGACATGTTTATATGCAAATGACTGTAACTGATTAATTTAAACTTTTTGAGCTGTTAACTAAACGGTGCATATAAAGTCTTACATAATTTTGACCTTGGAAGAATGTGAGTCGTTGTCTGTAGCTTATTAATCTTTTTTTTGCTTATTGGCTATGTGATGTAACACTGGAAACATGAAAGTTTGTGGAGATAGCTGTTAACTGGATAATGTATTTTATGTTATGAAGGAACACTGCTTTGATCTAATACTGGTCTGCTGAAGTTGTGTGAGGCTTTTCTGAAGTAATCACTGGTGCTGTACACTTTGGTTAGAGATTGTATGCTGTGTTTGTTTTCTGCATGAAGTAATGCTGTCTTAATGAGAAACTTGTCATGCCATAATTTTTAGCTTATTCTGTATAGAGTTCACATCTCTATTTATGGAAAAAATACTGGTATGCTGCTGAAAAGTCTGTTATGAAAAATTTGCTGTCACTATAAACTGTTAACGAAACCTCAAAGTTAAGCTGGCTATTGCAGTAAAACCGTACTTGAAAAAATTACTTACTGCAGCTATTTTTGTTGAAGTTTTTTAGAACACATGTAGTTGAACAAAACACAAAGTGCTACACTGGAATGAAAATACTGCTATTTTATATAGAACACACACAGTGTGACCAAGTCTGGAAATGAACGATACCTTTATTGAAAGGGTGGTTTGTAGCAATGTTGATTACCTTTACTGGGGCTTCTCTGCTGGAAAGCCTCTGGAGTGCTGCTGTAGTACTTCTGCTGTATAAACAGTCACTCTGAACTTAAGAAAATATGCTGTACTGGAAACTGGATGTGAAAGGGTTCCAGAGTAGCTGCTTGCTGGGTTGCAAGAATTATATATCTCTCCCCAGACAGCAGGCCTGTTCGGGCACCATTGTAAAAATTGATAATACTGTACTGTACCATAATTAGCTGGAAACACTGTATGCAGTGAGACTGAGAAACGAAAGTCTTTATCTGTTAATTACACAAGCTTGTGCTGAACAGATGCCAGTATCTCCTTTATGGCCCAAGTCTTGTGCACTTTTCAGAATGAATTCTCCAAACACTGTAGTTCATTCAATAAGGCTTCATTAGATGTTCACAGTATCCGGATACTGTCTTCATTAACAGTACTGATAAACAATTAGTGTTCAAAGTTACTGCACGTTGTATTCTGATTGTCCTGAACAACATAAACTAACATAGTCTTTAGATGACCTGTCTTCTGTACTCAGGCTCAAGTGCCTGTCATCTTCTCTGAAGTAACAGGTCAAACAGATTTACTAACCTTAACTGAACTGCTATCCTGAACACAACATATTATATTGCTTCAATCCAGTAATTTTCCTTATTTACTTTTTTTAACCTTGGTCTCAAACTTTGTCTCATATGTGCTTTATTTAAGGAACATTCTGTAGCTAGCAAAATTACATCTATGTTCATCGTGTTTCACTGTTGCATTCATGACTGTAGGGTTCTCCCCTGCCGGCAGGCAGTCCTCGGTCGGCCACAATCCCAAAGTCTGCGTCTGGCGTCGGCTGTTCATCCATGCTCCCTGACGTCAGAGCGCCAGGAGTACAAAGCTGACAGCCGACGCCATCTTCTCCAGTCTTTCTTGCCGTGCGGTGATAGCAGTTCGCAAGTGCCGGTCGGCTGACTCCTGACGATTTTTTCTGATAAACTTCAGTCCGAAGACTTTCTTCTCCACTCAAAGCTAAGTACCCCGTTGGGGAAACTTTTTTCTTGCTCCACTCCGATGTCAGAAAAAGTTAATAATTGTATTTCATGTGGGAAGCAAATACCTCATAAGGATTTTCATTCTTACTGTATTCCTTGCTTAGGCCCTGACCACGACGTAGCTAGTTGTCGGTTTTGTGCTAGATTCAATCAACGTACAATTAAACGAAGGTACGATTTTGCTTTTCATTACTTCGGTAGGCACTTTAACTACAAAATGTCATCGGATACAGTTCCGGCTACCGGAGTTCACAAACGTCGCAAGGATAAAGACAGGCCTCCGAGGTCCAAATCTGATGATAGCGCACAAGCAGAGCCAGCTTCAGGTTCGGCCGTCATCAGTGAGGCGCTTTTGCAGCCCCTGTCATCGGCCATTTCAGAACCGATGGCCAAAACGGACTCTCATGAGGAGCCAACCAGGCCTTTAAATATTTCAGTTGCAGGACCTCCGGACAGTGCTCCTTCGGATGGGTCCAGAGCCGCTGTGCAGGTACCGGCTTCCGAAGGGGTTTTCAGGCCTACTCAGCTTCTCATAAAGGCAAAGCCAAAGACAAAGGCAAAGACTTCTTCTAAATCAAAGACTGCAACACAGGCCTCTTCTGAACCAGCTCCCAAGTCACAGAAACAGTTACTCAAGATGGCGGAGGATTTACTTACTATGATTAGGGGTTCACATCCCCCTCCAGATAAAAGGCCAAGGCAGGATGTTTATTATGATTTCTCTGATCAGGCTTCTGTTTCTTCAGTTTCTTCTTCTGATCAGGAATATTCTTTCCCTCCTTATGAGGATTCTGATGCTGAGGAATCCATTCCTTCAGCTTCGCCACCTGAGGATTTCTCTTTTGGGGAAACTTTGCATGAAATGAGGGAACATTTCCACTGGGAAGGACAGGAGTATTCGGAATCTAAGAAAAGACTAGGGGATTTTCTTCTTCTCCCCCAGCATAGACCCCTGGCTATTCCTCCTGTTTTGGATATTGTGGATGATGCTTTTTCGGAGGCTAACTTAACCCCTGACTCTTTTCCTCCTGCTCCTGTTAAGCCTGATAGATATTACAGGGTTCCTGATTCCCACCAGTTTTTATACAAGAACCCTTCTGCTGACCCTGAAACCATTTCTCAGGGTCCTAAGGGAGTTAAGGCCGCTTCTGCCAAAAACCCCATTCCCACTGAAAAGGATTCTAGATCTTTAGAAAGATGGGGCAAAAAAGTGTATACTTCTGCTACTTTGTCCATTAGGGCTTTAAACTGTCAGTTTCATATGCTGAAATACCAGCAATTTCTCTTGTCTGTTTTAAAACAAAAGCTTACTTCCATTTCTGCCTGTGCAGATGATAAGGAATTACATGACTTATTGCATGCCACTGAACAAGTTGGGAAGCATGGTTTACACTGTGGATTTGATGCCTTGGTGGCTTCTTGTAGGGCTGCTGCCTCCGGCACAGTCATTAGAAGGCATGCATGGCTAAAGGAACAAAATTTGCCAGAACAAGTAAAAGCTAAATTATTGGATGCTCCTGTTCAGCATAATGTTTTGTTTGGATCAAAAGCTGAAGAGGTGATTAAAAAGATGGAGGATAAGGCAAAATCCATGCAAACAGTTAAAGATTTCTTACAAGTACAGCCACCAAGATTTAGCAGGAATTGGCCTTCTAAAAATTGGTCCTTTCCCACTTCAGACAGGCCTCAGAGGGGTAGATATAGACATTCCAGAGGAAGGCCTCAAACACAAGTTTCTTATAGACCAAGACAGTGGACTGCTTCCACCCCTAGGGGAGGAGAGGATAGGTCAAAAACTCATAGGAAACAAACTCAATGACTCCCTCTGTTGGGCTGCAGGAACTTCTTGCCTGGAAGCCCCTCTCGGAGGAAAACTCTCTCTTTTTTATCAAAATTGGACTCATATAACCCAAGACAAGTGGGTTCTAGATGTGGTTCTAAGAGGTTACAAATTCCAATTTCATACTCTGCCAAGGTCAAGCGGATGGCCAGACCTTCCAAAACATCAATGGACAGAGGCCTTAAACCAGGTGGAAGCTCTTTTGGCTATGAAAGCCATAGAACTGGTTCCACTTTCAGAGATGGGACAAGGTTTTTTACTCAAGGCTCTTTCTAGTCCCCAGGAAGCAAAACTCTTGGAGACCCATTCTGGATCTGTCAGTCTTGAACACCTTTCTAGAAATTCCAAAATTCAAGATGCTTACTCTACAGCAGCTACTTCCAATGCTATCCAAAGATGCGTGGATGGTAACTTTGGATTTAAAGGAGGCATATTTACACATTCCTATCAGGCAGGAACGCAGAAAATACCTCAAGTTCAAGGCCGGATCGAGGCACTTTCAATTCTCTGCGCTGCCCTTTGGATTGTCTACTGCGCCCAGGGTCTTCAACAAATGCCTGGCTCCAGTAGTAGCTTACTGCAGACTCAAGGGAATTCAAATTTACCCTTATCTGGACGATTGTCTAATTCAGGCAGACAGCAAGGATGTCTTACTCCAGCATCTAGAGTTTGTACAAAACCTACTCAAGTTCCTGGGATTCTCTGTAAACATAAAAAAGTCAAATTTGACACCATCACAGCAGATAACTTTTCTGGGTGCTCTTCTAAACACCACAACCCAGATGGCATTTCTGACATCCGAAAAACAATTACAGCTGGCTTCAACTTTCAAAACCTTGGCAACTTTAACTCAGCTATCTGCAAGGAGATTCCTGTAGGCTCTGGGTTACATGGCCTCCTGCATCCTTCTCGTACCATATGCAAGACTACACATGAGGAAAATACAGTGGTACCTAAAAAGTGTATGGTCTCAGCATTGCCACAGTTTAGACATACTGATCTCCGTCCTGCCTTGCCTTCAAAAGGAATTTCTTTGGTGGTCCAGGGCATGTACTCTAAACAAAGGGAAACCCTTCTGTCTGCCTCCTGCCACTCAGATTCTAACCACAGACGCATCGGATTATGCTTGGGGAGCCCATTTTCAGGGCAACTGTCTGCAGGGCCTTTGGACAAAGGATCAGAAGCACCTGCATATCAATTTAAAGGAAATGTTAGCCATTCAGAAAGCCCTAATGGCCTTCAGGAATCTTCTACAACCAGGATAACTACTAATACGGACAGACAACACCACAGTTATGTGGTACATAAACAAGCAAGGGGGATCTCATTCCTACCCCCTTTGCAGACTAGCCATGGATCTATGGAACACAGCTCTAGCTTGCAATCTGGACCTTCAAGCTCAGTTTCTACCAGGGAAGCAAAACTTCCTGGCAGACAGTCTGAGCAGAAACCTTTCGGATCCACACGAGTGGATGCTGGACACCAAAATATTCAGGATGTTAACGGCAGTCTGAGGATGTCCTCACATAGACCTCTTTGCATCCCATCTCAATCATCAACTACAGAAATTTTGCACCAGGACTTTCCACAAAGAAGCTTGGAAAGTGGATGCCCTATCATTCAGCTGGAGGAACCTCTCGGGATATGCCTTTCTGCCTCTTCCTCTTCTTCCACGTGTATTATTAAAGATAAAACAGGACAAGCCCAAGATGATAATCTTGCTGGCCCCAAATTGGCCTCAACAGTTTTGGTACCCAACTCTAAAAACCTATGTCTGGAGCCCCCTTGGGTTTTACCTCAGTCTCCGAACCTTCTATCCCAACATTAGGGTCAGGTTCTACACTCTCATGTCAGAACTCTCAGCCTGACGGCCTGGTTAATCCAGGGCCTTTGATTCCTTCTTTCCTACCCAAGCAGGTTATGGATGTCATTTTAGAAGCCAGACGTCCTAGCACTAGAAAATCTTATGCAGGAAAATGGAAAAGATTTTGTTCCTGGATGCAGGCTCAGGATTCTGATCCTCTTCTTCCGAACATTCCTTCAATTTTACTTTACTTGACAGATCTCTTACATAAGGGTCTCTCTTTCTCTTCCATTAAGATACATGCCTCTGCTATTTCTGCTCATTATAATACAGACCCTCCAATCTTTTCCCACCAGCTCATGATACAGTTTCTCAGAGGAGCTAAGAATTTAAGATCTCCTAGATCTCCTCCCATTCCTGCTTGGGATCTCAACTATGTTTTGAAAAAACTAACCTTGCCTCCTTTTGAGCCTGCTGCCTCTTCTGACATCAAGTTTTTATCTTGGAAGACAGCTATCCTGTTAGCCCTAATCTCTGCCAGGAGAGTTTCAGAGTTACAAGCTCTTATGGCTGTGGAACCTTATATTATTTTTCATCAAGACAGGGTGTCTTTGAGGACTAATCCTACCTTCATGCCTAAGGTGGTTTCCAAAGTGACTTTAAATCAAACTATCCATTTGCCAACTTTTTTCCCCACTCCTCAAAATAAGGGGGAAGGATCTTACATTCCTTGGATGTACACAGACAACTACGTTTTTACCTGAACAGAACCAAGGACATCAGAAAATCAGAACAATTGTTTGTTTCTTATGCTTCAAGTTCCCAAGGTAAAGCCATTTCAGAACAGACCATTTCTAAATGGATTGCTCATGGAATCAGATTTTGTTATTCACACCATGGAAAGCAAATCCCAGGGAGTATACGGACTCATTCCACCAGAGCTGCTGCCACTTCTGCGGCCTTCCTCAGGGGAGTTCCTACCAAAGACATTTTGGAGGCTGCAACTTGGAGTTCAGTGCATACTTTTTCTAAGCACTACAATCTACCTCTCTACTCTAAGTCTAGGGCAGGCTTTGCCTCTGCAGTCTTGCAGGGCCTTTTAGCTGCCCCTTCTTCTTTATGACCACCTCCCTTTCCTTCAGCTTTGGGATTCTACCCTACAGTCATGACTGCAACAGTGAAACACGATGAACATAGTACAGTTGTATACACCTGCCATAAATGTAGATGTTCGAGTGTCTTCACTGTTGCAGTCTGGGTTTCCCTCCCTCCTGTCCCCTCTTATTTTTACTTTTGTGTGGTACCTTTTTTCACCATTCTTCTGAGGTGTATTTGCAAAGGGTATGGGACCTTTATCATTTTGGGACTCCTGACATCTGGGGCAAGAAAAACTGGAGAAGATGGCGTCGGCTGTCAGCTTTGTACTCCTGGCGCTCTGACGTCAGGGAGCATGGATGAACAGCCGACGCCGGACCCAGACTTTGGGATTCTGGCCGACCGAGGACTGCCTGCCGGCAGGGGAGAACCCTACAGTCATGACTGCAACAGTGAAGACACTCGAACATCTACATTTATGGTAGGTGTACACAACTGTACTTTCCCTTGAGAAAAGAACATTCTGTCTGCACACTTTATGATTATTTTTTCTTTCTAATAAACTGTCTCTCATTTATTTTTATTTATTTATTTTACATTTGTTGACCAGGCTAGTCTAACTGGATACATGTCCATTTTCAGTAGAGGCCCGGGGAGAAAAGCTCCAAGACAGATAGAAAATACAGGAAGATATGCTACAGTCCAAAGTTAAACAGCTGTTGGTAATATAAAGTACAGTACTCATCATAAGTATAACTCAAACAGTAATAGGTAATATACAAGAGATATTACTATATACATATATACATAATTTAAATTGTCATGACATAGTCTTTGTTTTTTTAAGGATAAGTCTATAAAGGTAAAGAGTATTCATTAGTGTATGTAATTCATGCTTGACTAGGAAGGCTATTTGTCTTTCTGCTTAACTGTCTTTTATGCATAAATGAAACACAATTTATTTTACCCTTTAGCCTGTCTGACTACTTTAAAATGGAAGTCCCTTATCTAACACATATATGTGTGTATGTATATATATATATATATATATATATATATATATATATATATACACACACATACACACATGAGTCCACTATGTCATTTTGAAATACTGAAATCCCGAAATTCAGTATTTCGAAATTACATAGCCGAAAACTCAAAGTTCCGAAACTGGCAGAAGCACGAAATTCAAAATCCCAAAGCACGGAGATGTTGAATTTCCGCTTCCGCTGGTGCAGTGTGTGGATGTAGTGGTTGAATTTAGGTAAGTTTGTGTGTGTAAATGTGTTGGTTAGGGGCTTTAGTGTGTGTGCAAGTGTATGTTGAGACTGTGATGTGTGTGTGTGTGTGTGTGTGTGTGTGTGTGTGTGTGTGTGTGTGTGTGTTTCGTTTGTGTTTCTGTTTGTGCAATCTCGGAGTTAGAATATATATAAGTAGGGTGGGTGTGGGGGCACAACCCCCACACATGGTGGGTGCAGGAAGGATTGCTCCCCTGCTTATCCATAGTGTAGATGCATTTATTTGATTGTGGGGGGAGTTTTGTGTTTGTTCATGTGTGTACTATATGTGTAGCATAGTTTCGGCATTTTGAATTTTGCAGTTGTGCTTGGGTTTTCAGCTATGTAATTTTGAAATACTGAATTTCGGGATTTCAGTATTTTGAGCTTACATAGTGGACCCACATATATATGTGTGTGTGTTTGTATGGATCTTAGAGAGTTTTGTGGTTTGGGGTGTAAAGCTATTGTTTAGAGAATGAACACATGGGAGCATACCTCTCAGTCTCTTGGAGCAAGAAATCTGGACAAACCACAAGTAAGGGGGGAGAAAAGCACAAAAATAGGGACACTTTCTAGAGACTGCGCTTACAAACTTGCAAAGTTGATAGAATAACATATTTTGTATTAGCATGATTTTTTTTTAAGGATATGAAGTCTGAAACTCAAATGGCTGATGTTATATTCTGACTTGAGTCCACAATGATTTGCCAGTAAACCACAGTTTTATGAGAAACAGACTTAAAATATGAGGCAAAAATTTGGAAATTCTGCAAAAGTCTATACAGTTCAGTGGTTTGTATGGGATGCTAGTTGACTGGTGTAGGCATAACTTTTCAACTTCCATAGTTGTTCCTAATAAGAATGGTTTCTAATTTAAGGTGAAATTTGGAATTTTTTTTCTTGTTTGTTTACAGAACAAAATGCTGACTTTTCCACCAAAAAGTCCACTGGTGAGACTGAATGAGCAATATCCTGGTCTGCAGTTTAAACTAATGCGGCAGAGGGGGCTGCCCCATGCTCCAGTGTTTACAGTCGGGTTGAATAGCTGGGAAGTCCTTTGAAGCATCAGGTCCTTCCAAGATGATTGATAAACATTGTTTTGCAGTACAAGTAAGATTATGGCTTCAGGGAGCTTCCCTATAGTAGATTTAAGTGTTGGATAACAGAGTCAATGCCCCACATAATTATGTGAATTCTCTGACTAGTTGAGATTTAACTCATGCAGAAATGTTATGACAGTAGGCACTGCATGGGTTGGATACAACTTTTTTTTTCATTTTAGGTCAGTTACTTATGGCTAACTTCACAGTTAATGTTATGTATTCTGATTTTTGAAAGATGAGTTAATGTATGCCTACTGAGCAAAATATTCTTTCAGTTTGTAGGGAGTGTTGCAGTCTTTTACCTAAAATTCAGTTAAAGCTCCTTAGTGAACTTATAATTTCATTGAAAAAGTACATTGTCACATAGGGTTTTAAAAGAAACAAATCAGATCCAAACGTGGACACAAACTCTTGTGGGTTCTTGCTAGTTAATAGTAGGTTACCACAGTGATACTTTATTGGGAGTGGTCCTTTGTAATAGACACATTGTAAAGACCATGTTTGTGCGCATCTTATGTAAATTATCTGTGTGAAGGTTGAATTTAAATTGCTAAATTTGAAACTCCCTGATAGCATTTTCCTGAAAAAAAAATCATTCCCTGTATTTTTTTGTTTATGTGGCATGTTTTTTTATTTTTCTTCCATGGCTGTAAGAAGGTGAAATTACTACGTCTACATAAGTGAGATGTGAAGCCCTGCACATGGGGTGGGGATACCACATGAGGTGCAGGGGCATCCTCCCACAGAACATACCCCACAATCTTAAAGTAATTTCTCCATTCTGTAAGTCCCATGTCCATCATAAAATTCCTGTTCAAACATATCACAAGCAAATGTTTCTTTGGTGCACACCCCAGTTGAAACTGTGTGAATTTAGTCCCCACTCTGTGGTTAGCAGTCTATTTCACTGACTTTGCCTGTGTCTCACACCAACTCCTTTAATCTCTACTAATCTGATAACTTAATCCTTTGCTGCCTCACTTTCTCCTCTGTAAGTAATGTATATATTCTACGATATTTTATTTATTTATTTATTTATTTTGCAGTTTGTTAACAAGGCAGATGGGCTGGTCTGTTGATACTTTTCAGACCTGACTTGAATTCCAGACTTTCGTAAAAATCATTGTACAGTATCACAATTCACTTTTAAATTTGGTACATAAAAATAAATACATATAATAACTTACACTAACACTTTGAAAATTGTAGCAAAATTCCGAATAGTGTATGACAAACTCAGCTGTTTGTTTACAGTATATACAGGTGGAAACAATCCCATATCTGAGTGTCATAAATTTCGCCAGGGTTGTGAAAGCAGGTACACTTAGATTTGTTTTGTGAATGCAGCATAAGAATTATTTTCAATGCATGAAGTTTCAAAGTTTTAGTGCCTTTGGGTAGCTTGTTCCATATAACAAGTCCTTTCCCGAAGAAGTCTTTTTTTCCAGTAGCCATTTTGAATCTAGGTTTGAACATGATGGTGTTTTCTTGGCTGCTCCTAAGCGAGCAGTTTTGTTTTCTGATTTGTGTTAATCATTTAAAGATTGGACAGTAACCTAATGTTAGAATTTTTTGTTAATCAGCAGCCAGGTGCCTTTCCATATAAGGTGCGGTGGTGGCAGTTCCTACCTGCAAGAAGAGCACTTCTCAATTTTTTAAAGTAGACCCGCATCCAAAACCTGAAAAGAAAAACATGTTTTTTCAGAATATCTTGATGCGTTCTGCATTACTCACGTCCCCATATCAAAGTGGCTGTTATTATTTTTCTAATTTGTATACCGTAAAGTAGCCTGAGAGAGGGCTGACATGGGTAGCATGATTTTGTTTTACAATCAGTGCCTTCGCCTCCCTGATGTCATTTTAGAGGGACAGAAATGTCTGTGATGAGAGAATCATTTACTGTGGTTCTCTCTGTTATCAGCTTATAACAATACTGTGACTGGCTACTTCTGAATGTCAGCATCAACCCGTATTATTCATTACGTTACTTCCCTTGATTTGTATTAGTGGCTATCTCTGATACAACATTTTAAGGGATGTATTGTGATGTATTCATTCTGGCTCTAAGTAAAAAGCCGATATTTCTGAGATATAAAGCGAACGCTCACTGCTTAAATAAGACAGGCATAAATAAGACATTGTGATGTATTCATTCTGGTGCTAAGTAAAACGCCTATATTTCTGAGATATAAAGCGAACGCTCACTGCTTAAATAAGACAGTGTGAAAGAAATGTAAAAGAACACAGCAACTCTCAGCAGTATAGCACAGTTTAGTTAACTTACAAGACTATACGCATTGCTACAACTGTTTCTAAGCTTATATTTATCTATTATTGTATGCCATACCAGCCATTACAGTTTAATGTTGCATGGTACTCTAAGGCATTTATAGTCTGTAACATGCTATTCTGCCTCAGTATTGTGAACGATGTTTAAAAGTGAATGTGTTTGTTCTACTATTGAAAGACTGAGTTTATTCTAAAAGCAGTTACAATTTCTACCTAAAGTACAATAACCCATACTGAATACCTCCATCTTATGATAAACTATAACTCTCTCTATCTTTTACTTGGTACTGTCCCCTTATTCTGACCTCCTGATAGCCTGAAAAATAGAAGGACACCCCAACGGTGAAGTAAACTAACAGCTCCTGCCTAGCCCCTGGACCATAAGGACTTGATAAGGTTATTACCTTCTCTACTCAAATTGTTGGACTAAGCTAGCTAGCCATACTGGGTCAATAGCACAACTGGGCAACCCTACTCAAGCCCCAAACAAGTTGTACCTTTTTTACATTATATAATTTTGTTATACTTTTTGTAATTTTGTACAGTTGTGGCTATTATAAGTTAAAACCCAAGGGAACCATAGACATATCCCATATTTGCCTTTCTTTGGGAAAAAAGGATCTCCTGGCTCAATTCCTACCTTCACATTCCTTAAACTGCATAAAAATCAAGTCAATCCTTCAGTGAGTTAGTGAGCTCAACTCTTAAGGGCAGGAAACAAGGTTAGAATTATCCAAAGTGCAAAACTGAACACACACAAAACTCGCAGATCCTGAGATAGTCGTGGCCTGGTAAAGCCTCACTCCACTCGCCCTCGCTGTGCTCGAGCTCGCTTAGCACCCCTCCCTGCCCCCAAATTCCACCCGCCCCTAGTGGTGCCAACTTTATACTATACTGACCACACCCCCTCTCTTCCTTAACCAATCACCTTTTTCTGAACAAGTATTACAAATTCCCCTACCCACCCTAATTTTCTGTCTCATGCCCCATAGACCCACCCACATCCTTACTATGGCAACATGGCTCTCTTTACTCAACTTTATTCTAATTTACCCCATATCATCACTGATGCTTATCCCATACATTCTGACTGCTTACGAACATCAAGTTCTTTATGACCTTAACTTCTCAGGAAGGCACACTATCACTCTGACTGTTCCCAGTCAGTTAGAACACTTAAACACTTCCTTTATATCTAGCTCCTCTCCCCTACAACGTATTTTACCTATTAAAACTATACACATCAACCCAAAAGCTAAAAAATACCAAAACCTTATTCTCAAGTTTCTGAAGTTGACCATCACAACTCCATGTAATCTCACTATGGATGGTGACATCCACCGAAACCCTGGCCCAGCCCCTACCGATCACTCCAGCATCCTGACTACCTCTTCCCTTAACACCCACACCCTAAACAGTCCATCCAACTCACTCCTGATTAGCCATCTAAATATTAGAAGTATAAATAATAAAGTCCATCACCTCCATGCCCTATTTGATCACCTCTGTCCTGATATTTTTTGTCTCACTGAAACCTGGCTTAAACCATCCACCTCAGATAATGAGATTGCATCACCAGGTTATAATATATTAAGAGCTGACCGCACAACTAAGAAGGGGGGGGGGTAGCCGTCTTATATACATCTACACTAGAGCTGTCCACTGACACCCCTCAAACAACTAGAAAGGACAAGGTTGAAATTATTACTACTAAACTGCAAATCAATAAAAACAAATGCATACATATTGTCTGTGTCTACATCCCCCTCAGGTAAAAACATACAAATTCTTGAGGACATTCTAAACTGGGTGTCAGTTTCCTCCAAGAAACCATTGTTCTTGGGGATTTTAACATAGACAGGTACACCTGCTCCTCAAAACCCCCTACTCAACATATTAACCTTTATGGTTTTACAGAAGTCATTACCTCCCCTACCAGGATAACTAAACCTAAGGATAAAGAAACTATCCTAGACTGGATCCTTATTAACGGTCAGCCCGACATATATAAAGCTGTAACACTTCCTGACAGCATAAGTGATCACCTTCTCACCTATATTATCAGGCAGAAATAATCAGGAATAAGAAAAACTTCAACCTTACTAATTTCAAAACTGACCTCAAACTTTGCAATTGGTCTGCCCTCTGGCATCTGCCACTTGAGGAGGCTGTAAAATACTTTAACAGCAAATTCTTATCCATCCTAAACACCCTTGCTCCAGAACGTTCTATTAGAATGAAAACTAAACCTACCCCATGGCTTACTGCAGAAACTAGGCAAAAATCTTACTTAGGGACAAAGCCTGGGCCACCTGGCGAATCGCTAAAACCCTAACAGACCATCTTACTTATAGACAATTAAGGAATGATACAAAAAATCTGTTATGTTCGATAAAAAAATCAGTATTGCAACCTACAACAGATACACCAAAATAAACCACAAAAATTCTGGGCAGGTCTAAATAAGCTTCCCTACCGAGGACAATCCTCCACCCCTATCCCCACAAATTTCAAAACGAACACCCCTGCATAAGTCACCAATTCCTTTAATAACTTCTTTACTGAAACCATTCAACAACTAGCTAATAAATTATCCCCCAGTGGACCTAATCCAACTGCCACCACACCCAGTACCCACAATATCTTTAAACTTCAACCAGTCTTAACCTCATTTATTCAAAAACTAATTAGTAAACTAAAACCAACCATCCTAGCCATGGACCTTCTCCCTGCAGAGTAACTGCAAAAAAGCAGCTGATGCGGTAGCCTATCCAGTATCCATTCTAATAAACATAACTATATCGGAAGCTACCATTACCACTATCTGGAAGATTTCCCATGTTACTCTGCTCCATAAAGGAGGCAGTTCCACTGAACTCTCAAATTACAGACCCATAGCTATGATGTCTCCTTTAGCCAAAATCATGGAAAAATGTATCCATAGACAACTCCTGACCCATCTACTAGCAAACAATCTCCTGACAAACTCTCAGCATGGCTTTAGACCAAACTATACTACCACCACTGCCCTACTCTCCTTTCCAGATGTCATAAACCAAAACCGTAATAGTGATAAACTTTTCTCAGCCATCTTCTTAGACCTTTCCAAGGCTTTCGACATGGTAAACCACCAACTGCTCTTACAAACCTTAGAATCAAATTCCCTAGATACCCAGACCACACAGTGGTTTAAATCATATCTGAATGGTAGACAGCAGACAGTCCTTTGGAAAAATAACTTATCTACCCTTCTACCTATCGCACTCGGAGTTCCCCAAAGATCCATCTTAGGACCCCTCCTATTCTCCTTATTCATTAATGACTTGCACAAGGTTGTACCACAAGCCACCTGCATTCAGTATGCCGAAGACTTGACCCTAATATGTTCTGCCACATCCCCTAAAGAGCTATTGGCTTTATCCCAAAGTACTTTTAATTCAGTTGAAAACTGGCTCTTCTATCACCATCTTATACTAAATCCCCAAAAAACTAAACTATTGCTGTTCTCTCCATCTTGCAGGTCCTCCACTCTAACCTTTATTAAATCAAGGGATGGTACTATTATCTCACCAGATCCCCTCTACTAAACTCCTAGGAATAATAGTTGATAACAACCTGAGGTTTGACCTGCATATCAACCATACAATTAAAACAGTTAATAAAAAACTGGGAGCTGTATACAGGATCAAACCCTTTTTAACTCCCCTAGCCAGAACTACTCTTGCTTGCACTCATCTGCTCTCTACACTTCTCAATGCCTCTCCCCTATTCACAAATTTGAGTAAAACTGACCTGAACAAGTACACGGTCTGCTATTGCCAAATTTGCAACTGCCTCTGCCCATAGAACTCACCATTGCCTTAACCTAAAACTACCAGGATGGCTTGAATTACCTAATCTACTCCTGGTCAACCAACTAGTTATAGCCCACAAGATCCTTTACCAGCTGGAACACACACCTGATCTTAAAAGTTTCATCACCCCCTACCAGAACCTCAAAACTCTCAGATCCTCCAACAAAATGTTAGCTCTCACACTTAAGGCTAACAACTCAGCCGGGAAAACTCTGTTTACCAACTCTGTTGGTAAAACATGGAATTCTCTTCCTGCGGACCTAACCTCAAAACCCTCTTCAGCCCTATTCAAAAAAGAATCTTATTCAATACCTCAAAAAATGCTGGCTTTGTCCTTGCTCCACCCCAGACTAATTTCTCCTCCCTTCCTCGGTGTACTTATAGGTATCCCTGGCCTTTCTCATTAGGGTCTAGCTGAATAAACCGACTGAATAAGTAAGGACTAGTTCCTTTCCTTGTATGTAAACTGCAAAGATCCAAGAATTAATATGTAAAAGAATAAGGAGTTCTTTAGTGCTTGTACTGAAACCTGGAAGTGAATTATATAGATATATATAACTGGAAAGTTTTTATATTGATTGTATCTAAATTGATAATGTGTAACATGTAAATTTGTACCAGTCTTACTTCATAGTTTCATAGTATAGTACTAGGCTATCTGCCCTGGGGCATTTGTAAGCCATAGTGATGTGGCTTTTGCCACCCCATGAAATGGTACAAAAATGTACATAAATTTAGAATACTGTGTGCCTCTGTCTAAGTAGTGACACAATGAAGGTCCCCCTATATAATTGAGGGGCTCTGCCTAATACGAACTGGGATCTTGTTCCAAAGCATGGGAAGCCTCTGGGTTATGAATCTATCCCTCCAGCATGTCCTATTCATACTTGTGCCGAGGTTTAAGTCTTTAGCTCGTGGTCCTGATGGATTTGGCTTTGGCAACGTGGGTGTCAAATGAGAGGGCTCTGCTTGGACTTTAACATCTGAGAAATAAATGCCGAACAAGGGGCATGGACACTCCCCTCCTTTTGGTTTTCCCGCGGGTTTTGAGGCTTTAACTTGTACTTGTCTGTCTTGTGTTCATATGTATGGAGCTTTTCTCCCCAGGCCTCCGCTGAAAATAGACATATATCCAGTTGGACTATCCCGGTCAACAAATGTAAATTAAAATAAAATAAATAAATAAATAATTGTTTGAATGACAGGCTTGAAAATATAACCAATTCAATTGCTTTTTTCAAAGTAACAACTGTAGTTCACGTGAAAGCAATCTGACCCCTGTAACTAATAAGTGTTACTTGGGGTGAGGTGGTATGTGTTGCATTCACAGTTTTTAAATACTGTAGCTAGAATTAGTCCTTGATGTTAGCCTTCCTTCTCCCAACTCACTGACTGATCTCAATAAAACAGTGTATGCAATGCAAAAATGTTGTAATGGTTATAACATAATACCTGAAGAAACCTTCACTTATACAGAAAATAGTGTAGAAAAATATAAAATCAAATACCGAGGAAATTATAAGAGTAAGATGAAAACATTTCTTTGGTGCCACTCAGAGTTTGATTAAAGGGAAAGATGACAAATTAATATTAAGAAAAAATGAACTAAGTGTGGGTTGTGTTCTCTCCATTTCCAACTGAAAACTAAGCATGAAATTCTTGCTTTTGTTCAGACTCCGGGTTACATTATTATCTGAAGTGTGATGCTGGCAATCTATTACTGATAAGGCACATTTAAATGCTATTGTTTAAGAGCCATTGTTTTCTTAATGGCTCTTTAGTTGTAATAAGTGACCTAACCTAAATACTGTGCTGCCCTTACTAACCTTCATGATGTAACATATGGTGAGACAATGTAGGAAAGAAAGGCAAACAGAAATAAGTTCAGACATAAAACAAATTAAATGATTATTGAGTGATGCTTTTTCTGTATGTGATGTGCATAGTATTGGATTACAGGGAAGGTTCATAGGTTACTAGTCTAATAGCCCTAGGGCCCTTACAAGCGTAGCCTTGTAAAAAAAAAACATGTACCCCAATTGACTATAGTTACGTGGTCATTGTTAGCAGAGAGTTATCTAAGATCAGTACTGACTGACTCTGTCCATGAGGGACATGGGTACCACCCATGGGGTGAATTTACAGTTACCCATCCAATTGTCAAGTTTGCACTTAAATAGGGTCATTGAGGAGCTTTGCTTCACATGAAGTGGGAGCTTATTCAAGAGGAGTGGCAATCTCTGGGAGATATATCTCTCTCTCTCCCACATGTTGTTTTTGAAGTCACAGGCTAGGTTGAGATCCCTAGAGTGAGTGACTCTTGTCCCATTTGATATGTGAATGTGCAGCATTTCCATTAGGGCAGGGTCAGAGACTGCGTAGGCCAGGCACAGGTCACTTCTGAGCAGCCTGCATGATACAAAGTAGTGACAGGGCTGTTGTTTTGGAGGCCGTGGAGTCTGCTGGTTAGTAACCTCTGTGGTCTCTCCAGTTGCTGTACGTGTCTGGTGAGGTACATACAGAAGGGAGCATTGTACACAATTAGTGGTTTGATAAGGGTCAAGTACAGCAGAGTTATAATCTCCTTGGTCTTGGATGCAATGCCTTTATTTATGAGATGCGCACTGTAGAAGGCTTTTCTTACCATTATGGACACATGGTGATTGAAGTTTAGATTGCTATCAACTTATGTTCCCAAGTCTTGCATTACTGGGTTTGAGCTTAGAGTGATGCTATCTATACCATAATTAGCAGGGGGTACTACTTTGCCAAAGGGGATAATGAGGCATATTTTTGCATTTAGTTTTAGTCCATGGCTTTGGCAACAGTCATTTGTCTGTGTCATTCCCTTCTGTAATATGTTAGCATTGTTGGGGGACTCTGTGATTGCACCCAGTTTACAGTTGTCTGCAGAGTTGGCAAGCCACTTTTGCCTGGACTTCAGAGAAATAGATTCCAAACAGTAGAGGGCCCAATACAGATCCTTGTGGAACACTGGTAACTGGCCTACTGTTGGACATGGACTCCCCAACTTTTGACAGTGTGCATTATCTCAATGAGCCAATTGGGTACCCATCTAGTGAGAGTATTTCAATGATCCCTGAGTGGGGAATGTTGTCATATGCCTTGGCTAAATCAAGATAGGTGGTATGTATTGCTTTCCCCTCATCTAGGGCTTTGGTGACATTCTCAAGGAAGTCCACCATGTTTAATAAGCAAGACCTAACCTTGACAAAACCAACGTGGGTTAGGTCTAGAGTTTGAAGGTTGCCTATGTCCTGGTTGATAAGGTCCATGGTGATTCTTTCCTTGCCCTTGCAGATAAGGCTGGTCAGGCTAAGGTGTCTGTAGTTACCAGGGTTGGTTGATGGACTCATTTTGTGGAAGGCGATTAGTGTTGCTGTTCTCCACTCCTCCAGCAGAAGCCAGTGCTCAGGCTGTGGTTAAAGAGAGTCCTAAGTTTTTCTGCTAGGTCTTAGGTTTAGATTGTTTAGTAAATAGCCTGGGATGTCATCTGGTCCCATAGAGGCTGTATTTTTGGCCTTGGAGAAAGCTTGTATGACCTCCTCTTTGGAGATGCTCAGTAGAGGATTGGTGTCAGGAATGCTATGGTATATGTCTGGTGGGGAGAGAGAGGTAAAGTTATCTCTAAATCTGTCAGCTGGCAGGTTGGGAATTTATTCAGGTTCATTGAGAGTGGTACCGTCCACTATAAGTTCGGCACACAGTTGGGCATTCCCTGTTAGGTTTCGGACAAAGCTAAAGAATGCCTTATGATTGTCTTCAGCTAGGGATGCTAGTTTAGTCTCATAACTAGCTTTTGAGGACTTTACAAGGTTTTTGATTTGCGTGTTTAAGCTGTGGAGGGTATTCTTCCTCTGCTGAATAAGTTCCATCTTGTCATTTTCTTTCTTTTGTTATGTAACTTTTTTATACTTGTAGTCCACCAGGATGGCTTGTTTGGTTGAGAGGACCTGTTTTTAGTCTTGTCAGGTACAGCAGAGTCAGTACATTTGTTTAAGTGGCTATGTAGGGCATTTGTATACTCCTCTGCTTAGGAGCCATTGTTGGCTGTGTTAGCAAGGGCTTTGAAGCCATTTATGCCATCGCTTAGAATGTTATAGTTTATTTTGGAGAAATTTTTCAGTTTTTTTGCTCCTGTGGATGTGTCAGGTCTCATCTTCTTATCAAACGTGATAGATTTGTGGTCTGACTAAACCAGGAAAATCACTTTTTGGACAGAAGCAACTTGACATTTGAGTGGAGTTTTCCTTTAAATTCACCAACTTGAATTTGTTGTGTGTTTTGTGCTGAATGAAGAGCACTGATGGAGAGTGCATACCGAATCTTTGGAATTAGTTCTCTGTTAGCTAATGCCATCCATGCCACATGGAAGGGGTGGTGCGAAAGGTCAATAACATATTGTTAGTTGTGCCAAGGCATTGGTGGCAATCTTGTCTGTGTGAATACTGAAGTTTATTAAGGGGTCTAGTGTTACACCAATGTAGTTTTGCAGTGTTACAAATTACATAAAGCTAAGGGAGGTAGTAATGCCATGTTCTTTGTGGTAGAGAAGAGAGTAACATTTGTTATGTTTCCATTTCACTGTTTTAGTATTCATTACACTAGGGACCCCCAGCAAAGGGCAGCACAACACCCGTCCAGTATACCAAACCCTTTAGGTTTTCTTAAAGGTACTCCATACATCACGCATATTCTCTTTGCGTAGTGTAGGGCATAAAAGTGACGTCCAGATGTACCATCCTCAGAATGTCTTCACTGCCGTCCGAATGCCATCTTATGATCATCTGCCTGAATACCCATTCTATTGCTGTGTACCAAGCTGTTGCATATACGTGCCCTGTTGAGGTTCTGTGTTGCTTATCCTTTTTTTATTGTTGCTTGTGGGGTTTCATGTCATTCAAGAAGGGCAAATGCCAGTGTGGGAGACCAATTCCCCAGAAAGACCTCCACAAACAGTGTCTGTTTTGCCTTGGCACCTCGCACAATCATATGTCCTGTTCCATCTGGCAGACTTTTGTATCTAAAACCTTGTGTAGTAGACTCCCTTCTTTGGTGATTTATCTTGAAAGACATCGTCTTAAGCTTCTTGTGAAACACACAATGGAGGGAACTTCCCACTCTGAAGGACAGTCATCAGTGAAGAAGGTCAAGAAGCCTAGGCTGAAATCTTTTGCAATTCAAGTCTTTGCTGCACGTCTCTCCAGAGGTGAGTGAATGCACAGAGATTTGTCCAGTTTTATCATTGGATTCCTCTGCAACAACCAGGTTGGAGGCCAGCAGAGGTCTAAGTTAAAGGACATTTGAGGAGGAATTGCAGATATTAATTTCAGACGTTCAGACAGAACTTCTGCTGATTATCTCCGAGTTGTCTAGGGGTGTCCTACAGATATTAGTCAGAGAATAAATCCTTACTGCCATTATTGAATGCTGTCCTGAGCGAGAGCCTTCCAAATTTTATCAGGTGGACATCCAATTGAAGAAAAAGCAAAAGACTAAACGTATTACTCCTGCTGCTAAGAATACACAGAGTGAATGGCAGGTCTTCACTCAGGGCTTGTTTAGCATTTCGATGGCATTGAAACCTCCTCAGGGAGTTTTTTTTCCAGCTCCCCTTGGTCCTCTATCCCTCCAAAAAGACTTGGAGAACAAGATTCCCTTGAGGAAGAGCTGGATTTGGATGAGGAATCCCTTGCTTACTCTTCTCCGATTCCCTCTCCTTTGGACTGTGGATCTGTGGAACAGTAATCTACCAGTCCTGATACTCCCTTTGAAGAGATTTCTTTTGGGGACACGATCTTCAGGATTGTGGAGTTCTTTAAATGGGATTGTGCTCATGGTTCAGAGATTCATAAAATATATTATGAGTTCATTCAGATGGATTCCCCTAAATCTTCAGCTATGCCTCCTGTTTTGGCTTCCTAGTTGGATGCATTTTCCAATGCTTTTGAGTCTCCAGACTTCCAGTGCCCTGCTGCCAAGAAACTTGATCGATTCTGTAGGGTGCCTGAGGACTGTTAAGTTTTTGTATAAATGTCCTTCTGACCCCCAGTGGTGTCTGTACCTTCTGACAAGCCCTCTCAATTGCCTCCTTTTCCCAAGTTACTGCCATCTGATAAAGATAGCAGGACCATGGAAAGGTTAGGTAAGAAGATTTATACCTCTTCTGCCATTTATTAATTATCAAACCCATATATCAGCTATTTGTTGGCTCTCCTATCTCAGGCCTTTCAGCTTATTTGTGATCTTTCAGACTCTGAGGTTAAATCTTCTGCCCTTTCCCTGTTAGGGACTTCCGCCCAGGTGGCTCATCATTCCATCAGGTGTAGTTATGATGCAGCAGATGCTTCTTCTAGGGCTGATGCTTATTTAGTCAGTTATGAGGAGGTATTCTTGGCTTCAGCTTCAACCTTTGCTTAATGATATTAAGGCTAAGTTGATGGATGCCCCTCCTGATAATTAACACTTGTTTGGTGAAGCTGCTGTTGCTTGTTTTTTTTTTCTCCAAACACCTTTACTGAATTACCGCTTGTGACATAGGCAAATTTACAGTCATGTAAAAGTAATCAAAGTATATTAACATAAGAAACATATTTCACATATATTGCTATATATCATATAACCTAAGCAGTATTACATAAATTATCAATCTTTCTCACTCAAGCATTACATAGCTAATTTAAATAATGTGCCTTTTAAACCTCATTCCTCTCTTATATGTATTGTTCCCACAATTGCCATTTTTTCCTAGGCAGTTTGTGCCTACTGTTTTCTAAAGATCTCAATTCCAGTTGTTTTATCTCTGTTACTAAATTCATTACTTCCAGTTTAGTTGGTTTAAATTTTGATTTCCATTTTCTAGTAATTGCTTTTTTGGTTGCCACCATTATTAGACACATCAAGACCTTACCATGTCTAGGTAATTCCAATTCTGTATCACAGCTTAGAAAAATCATCTCCCTCGTCACACCAATCTGCCTACCTAGCATCCGAGACAGTGCATCACACACAGAATCCCTAAAGTCTGCCGACTTACCACACTCCCAGAAAATATGTTCCCAATTACCTCTTTCTTCCCCTTCACACCCCCTACATTTCCTGTCTGTCTGAGGAAAAATTCTCTGGAGTCTACATGGGGTATTAAAATATCTATGTAAACATTTCCAGGTAAAAATTATAAATCTTCTAGATTTTGTTGTATATTTGGGAGACATACATATATATATCTCCCATTGTTTCTTTGTGAATTGCTTATCTAATCTCTCTTCCCAGTCCTTTCTAACCTCTTCTGATTGATTCATATAGTTGTCATGCAATATTTGTCGCTGCTTTGTTTAAGCCTCTTCAGGATAAGGGCAATGCTTTACAGGAACTTAAACGTGTTTATTTCTCCTGTGCCTAAATTTCACCGAAACTACCCCAATAATCCAGCCTTCATTTGCAGACGGTCTCACCCTCCTCCAAAAGGTAAGAATGGTGGTAAGTGAGCTTCTACTGCTAGGGCAACCCAGACTTCTGTGCCTTAGAAGTCTCCTTTTCGAGATCAACCAGGTGCTGTCTGACTATCCTATTCTTCCCAGCCACTGTCCTTTTTCTCTTTACCTTTCTCTCTCTTGTTGTTTGGCTACAGATTACACAGGATGCCTGTGTTTTGTCTGTTATTTGTCTGGAGTATTTCATGTTTGGAAATCCCTTCCCCTTTTAATGGGTATTCCTCAGGCCCTCAGGAACAGCTCCCCTCCTTTCCAGACATGCTTAGGGACCTTTTGAGTTTCTACTACCCAAAAAAGAGAGTACTTGGAGACCAATTCTAGACTGTGTCATTTAAACACCTTTCTGAAGGTGCCCTCCTTTCAAATGTTATCCCTTCAGACTTTGTTTCCTCTTGTGCTTTCTTGGGCTTATATGGTGTCTCTGGATCTCAAGGATGCTTATCTCCATTTCTCGATCCATCTCCTTTTCAGGAGGTTTTTACTTTTCTCTGCTTCCTGGCATTTTCAGTTCTCTTCTTTTGCCACAAAGGTATTCACCAAATGCCTCACTCTTGTGATTGCCTTTTGCAGGATTCAGGGGATCCAATTATTTTATTACTTGGGTGACCTTTTTTAGGCATCCTCTCCGGAGATCTTGTTGGAAAACCTTCAGTCTGCTGTTTCCTGTCTTTAAAGCTTGGGGTTCACAGTTTATTTCAAGAAATATTTTTTGACTCCTTTTTAAGACCATGTTTTTCTGAGATGTAGGATTCAGACTGTGCTTATGCTGGCATCCCTGCCTCCTTCCAAGGCCTTAACATTCATTTCCTTCTTTCAAAGTCTTCTTCCCCTGGCCTCCATAACAGCTAGAGAATTTCTGAGTGCTCTGGGGTTCATGGCTTTCACCATCCCTATGCTCCATCTGGCCAAACTGCACATGATAATGTTTCAATGGTTTCTGCAGTCAGTTTGGCTTCAACATGCACATCCCCTAGAATTTGCAGTTCCTCTTCTCCCTTGCCTCAAGAAGGAACTGCATTGGTGGATCCAGCAGTTGTCTCTAAATCAAGGGCTTCCCTTTCATCTCCCTCTTCCCTCTCAGGAGGTGTTTACATATGCTTCAGACATGGGTTGGGGTGGAAGAAGTTGGCTCCCTAAAAGTGCAGGGGGTATTGTCGGCTCTTCAAGATGAAGAGCACATCAGTGTCATAGAAATGAGAGCTCTTCTGCCCAGTCTTCAGTCTTTTCATCTTCTCTTCTCCCCAGGACCTCTCAAGGTGTTTGCAGACAATACCACAGTGATGTGGTATGCAGACAAATTGGAGGGGGGGGGGGGTGACAAGATCTTATCATCTTTCATGGTTGGTACTGGTAGTGTGGGATCTTGCTAGCCAGTGTCAAATGACTCTTCAGGCAGTTTACATCCCCTCAGGTCAAAACACGGTGGCAGAGACTCTGAGCAGGTCCTTAACTCAATCCCACAAATGGATACTTCACAGGTATGTGTTTCTGAATATTGTCCACCAGTGGGGTACTCCTCAAATAGATCTTTTGGCTAAACTCTGAACAGACAACTTCCTCTATTTTGTGCCCATGTCCCAGGTCCTCTGGTTTGGAAGGTGGACTCCCTATCGTTTCCTGGAAGGGAATGTTTCTTTACGCTTTCCTTCCCCTTCCCCACATTCAAAACATCCTGTTCAAAATTCAGAAGGATGTCCCAAAATCTTGTTGGTGACTTCTTTTTAGCCAAGAGAACACTGGTTCCATCTTCTACATTTAGCCCAGGGAAATCATCACAAGTTACCTCACAAAGTGGACCTACTCACTCAAGACAAAAGGATCTTTTATCCATCCCCACCTGTTCACTCTTCAACTGACAATATGGATGATAGGATTTTGATTCCACATAGAAACCTTTTTTTCTGAGTATGTGCTTAGGGTTCTGCAGGAGACCAGGACATTTAATACTAGGAAATCCTACTTATCCAAATGGAAGAGGTTTTCTGTTTGGTTTCTTTCTCATAAACTGGATCTGCTGTCTGTGAATGTTCCTTTGGTTCTGTCTTATCTCTGTGAATTGGTCAGTGCTGGGCTGGCTTATTCTTCTGTTAAAGGCCCATTTATTATCTCTGCTTGTCTGTCTTTATCTTCTTCTTTATCTTCTAAATTTGAAGCTAAACAATTCCGTAAAGGCAGCCTTTATTTTAGGCCTCCCAGGAAGCTTTTTCCTCCTCCTCCCTGTGATCTTAATTTTGTTTTGGAAAAATTAACTCCTGCATCTTCAGCTTCCTTGCAACATTGCTCTTGGAAGACTGTACTTTTCTTAGCCCCCTACTTCTGTCAGATTGGTGTATGAGCTTCAAGCCATTATGGGTTGTCCTCCTTTTTATTGTTTCATAAGGACAGGGTGTTCTTGCGTAGTGATCCTTCTTTTCTGCCTAAGATGGTGAATGAGTTGTCCCTTAATCTGTCTATTCATTTGCCTACTTTTTCACTTCTCTTCAATCTGCCAGTGAGAAGGTGCTGTACACAATGGATGTACATAGGCAACTCATATTTTATTTGGATAAAACTAAGACTTTAGAAAATCTGATCAGCTCTTTGTTTCCTTTCTTCTTGGATGTCTAAAGTTATTTTTTTTTGTTATTCTGTTATTGGTAAGAGCCTTCCTTATTCTGTTAAGAGTCATTCTTCAAGAGCTGTGGCTTCTTGTGCTGGTTTATTTCAAGGGTTTGGATACTAACTCTATTCTTCAGGCAGCTGCCTGGACTTCTGTGCATACTTTTACCAAACATTACAAGTTGGATGGAATTTCCAGACCTAGAGCTGGTTTTGCTAGGGCTATCCTTCATGGCTTCCTTGAGGGCTCTTACCATAACGGTGGGTGTCCTTCTCTTCACTGTTGCAGTATTCACTCCCTCCCTCCTCCCCCTGGTCCTTTTCTCTTCTGGATGTACTGTCTACCTCTTTTTTCCTTGGACTGGCATTCTAATTATGGCTCTCAGTTCTGAGGATGGTATGTCTGGACGTCACCTTTATGCCTTATGCTACATGAGGATTATATGCGCGACATACAGCATGCCTTAATGCAGCCTAAAGGATTTGGTATACTGGCCAGACGTCATTCCACCCTTGGGAGAAGATCCCTAGTGTAATGCATACTGCAATAATGAAGGAAAGGACATCTACCATTATGGTAAGATTCTTCACAACTGTACTTTTTGGTGCTGTTAATTTAGAACTTATTATTGTGAAGCGAATTTCAAAGGTCAGTGATATAATCCCCAATAAGGCAACAAAAGTTTGCAGCTGTTAAGAGTTGTAAATGTGATACTATCTTGACTGTTTACTATGTATCTAGAATTAATCACTGTATTCATCTTTGCCCCCCCCCCCAGCAAAGCCTAAAATGGTCTATTTGGATCAGCATTCTATGTTGCTTAACAAATGCAAATAAAATAGAATACTTTTGTGCTGTTCATTGAGTTGAAGCTTCACGCAATTTGAGGGCCCTCCTTGGTGGGTCAGATATACTCGCTTTTCATCCCTCTGGGAATGGGCAACTTCTCTAAACTGCCTATCCTGTTGGGACATACATATATATCAACAGTGTAGGAGTAAATCTTTAGTGATTCTTGATTGGCAGGAAGGTGCATTTGATTGGCTAAGGGGAGAACTGGTGAAATTGGGTAGTGGCTGCTCTTATGTGTTCAACGCATTGTATCAAAGTTTGATTGCTAAAGAGGATGAAACCAAACAAGGCTACATGAGGGACGGTCCTGTTTATAATTCAGTTCACTGGGGAATGGGGATTTGTGACTAGCCCATATGCAGGGATACATTATTGGGGTGCAACTCTCTTATACAGTTGCAGTGTGCAGCCATCATTTTCAGAGCAAACTAAATCCATTTGTGGTTCCTTCTTGGTTGAGGGGAATGGACTACAACAAATAAATAAATAACTAAACAAATACATACATACATAACATTTATGTGGTAGCAACCTATGATTTGCCTCAGGTGGACAGTTTAATTTGCACAATTCTGTGTTTTAGAATTGTTCCACTGCATTTCTAACTAATCTCTTTATTGCAGATATTGGAAGCTCTTGGCTTATCAACAGGGACAGGGGCTTCTACTGGTTTACCAAGGGGCTTCTACTGGTTTACCAAAAAGAAAGGAATATAGACAAGAGGATTGTATTCCTTGTGCCTAAGTTTTTGTTATAGCATGATAATTTGAGTTGTGGAAGTTTTTTTCTGTATAGTTTCATTAAAAATGAAAGATTCTAATAGAAATGTTCTTATTTTTGTATGAAGAGCTGCTCTGCTAATTTTACTGCTGCAGTCTCAGCCCTATTAAATAACATCCCAAGGAAGAAAGGGTAATTACTATACCCTGGTCGTTTTTTGTTTGGCTTTATACCTCTGGTAAACGCTCCTGGGCAGGCAGCATAACAGTACTTAAACATAGCAAATAGTACTATCCCACCCAAACTGAATCCTTGCCTTTTACTTAAAATCAGGCTATAGAATTAGGTAAAGTGGTCTTTCACCTACAGCATAGGATCTCTAAGACCCTGAAAGCTCTTAGTTGGTGTATCCCGCTCCGCTTTGCCCCCTCGCTTGCAGGCTGGCGCTCCGGGAACCCTCCTGCCCCTTATCCCACCCACTATCTCTACTTTTATTTGACTAAAAACCACACCCCTCTTAGCTATAAGCCAATCGCCCACACCCAATCATCTAACCTATCTCCTCCCACAACTCCATCCAACAGCCACTATTGCACTACCACTTCCAGGTCCTACACACCCTGTTAGATTAATCCTACACTACAAAATGGGTAAAGTAGTGAATCTTGTTATTCCATTTCTATTGCCTCTTTTAATCACTCTTTACTACTTGTCGAGGTACGAAGACCAAAAACTCAAGGGATCCCACTACCCAAAGGACCAAACCTGTAATCTCCTACATCATCTCTCGAAAGAGACCTCTTCTGTTTACTACATAGATACCCTAAGCAAAAAAAGCCTACATCTTACCCAACCATACACAAAGGCAACAACATCTAAACGTGGACTAAAGGTACTATATAAGCTCCAAAGACTCCTATACCATTTGAAGAAATGTATCACCAAAGATGGTGATATACATCAGGCCCATCCACTCATCCTGACTCAGTCTCTTCAATATTAGCCCAAAGATCAGCTAGCTCCCTCCTTATCTTCCATCTTAATCTTAGAAGCCTTAACAACAAGGTTCATAATCTTCATGCCTTGTTAGCCATACATCTCATTATGTGTCTAACAGAAACTTGGCTCAAACCAGTCACAAAGGATGAAGAGATCCTCCCACCTGGATATAATATTCTCAGGATAAAGTACCCTTAATATCATCCTGAATCCTATCCAACCACCTAAGGTAGCTAAAGCAGAGTTAATTGCCCTAAAGTATTAATCTAATTTAGAAACTATGGAGATAATACTAAATTGGATAGCCTCAAACTACCCTCAGGAGACCATTGTACTAGGGGATGTTAATATTGACCCATGTCCATTAATCTACATGGCTTCTCCCAAAATATTGTCTCCCCTACAAGAATAGGAACTGCTCTCCAAAAGAAAGTATAATTGATTGGATTCTTACTAATAAAGAAGCACACAAATATACTACTGGGACCCTATGATCTCAGTGACCACCATGTCACCTACATAATAAAAACAAATTTACCAGCATAAACCCCCCTTTATATAGACTTGTCAGAAATAAGAAGAAATTTGTTCCAGCACTATTCCTAACTGAACTTAGATCCTGTAACTGGTCCAAGCTAAAAACCCTGCCCCTTGATGAGCGTGTGACATTTTTTACTGCCACAGTCCTCAACATTCTTGACTGATAGCACCATGGCTAACTAGTGAAACCAAATCCAAAATCAAACTTAGAGATCAGGCCTGGGACAAATGGCGAACTACTAAGGCACCTCAAGATCGCATTAAATTCCAGCAACTTAGAAATGCAACAAAAAAAGACTCCACCCTAGATAAAAGAACTATTTCTGTCACCTCCAAGATAAGCACCAGAACAATCCAAAGAAGTTTTGGGCAGGCTTAAACAACCTCCTCCACTACTCCCACCCCAGAAACACTTATTGGAAAACCCAGAAGAGGTCGCCAATACTTTTAACTCCTTTTTCACTGAGACCATTCAGACCCTGGCTAATCAACTTCCCCATCCTTCCTCCCCCCCAACTAAGGTTAATGATGAATGTCTACACTTCTTTACTCTCCAGCCAGCTTCCACCTCCTATATTAGATCACTACTGAAGAAACTTAAACCAACCACCCTGTCGACTCCCAGCTGAATACCTACAAATAGCAGCAGAGGTCATAGCATATCCCATCTCAATTCTAATTAACCGAACTATAACTGAGGCCACTATCCCCTCCATTTGGAAAGTAGCCCATGTCATCCCACTTCATAAGGGTGGCTCCTCTACTGACCCATCAAACTATAGACCTATAGCAATACTGTCGCCAATAGCCAAAATCTTGGAAAGATGTGTTCATAAACAACTCCTTAACCATCTCACCCTAAATAATCTACTGTCCAAATCTCAGCATGGTTTCAGACCCCACCATGAAACAGTACGACCACACCCCTCCTCTCTTTTACCGACTCAATCAATAAAACCGCAATAACAAAAAATCCTCAGCCCTCTTTCTTGACTTGTCAAAAGCCTTTGACATGGTAAATCACCAACTACTGCTCCACACTCTTGAAACCTTATACCTTGATTATCCGGCCCTTAACTGGTTCAAAGCTCTGGAAGACAACAGGCAGTTCGATGGGAAAATAAGCTCTCTCAACTGTTGGGTCCCCAAGGCTCCATACTTGGTCCTCTTCTCTTCTCTGTATTCATAAATGACCTTTACTCAGTCATCCCTAAGGCCACCTGCATCCAGTATGCAGATGACTCCACATTGATTTGCTCGGATATCTCCTGACCTACAAGTAACAACCCAAAACTGTTTTACTATAGTTGAAAAGTGGCTCTGAACGGAAACTCATTCTAAATCCAAAAAAAACCAAGTTACTAGTATTTTTTCCCACCTCAGTTAGTCCATCAGTCCAACTTACACCCCAATCCAATAATAGTCCCTTCCTTGTTCAATCTATTAATTGTACCATGATTGAGCCTGTTACCAACACTAAACTATTAGGAGTCACTATTGATAGTAGGCTTAGATTTGATATGCATATCAGTCAAACCATAAAGACTGTAAATAAGAAACTTGGATCCTTGTATAGAATTAAAAACTTTCTAACCCCACTGCCAAACTAACTATCTCTGCATGCATTTACTTTCCACTTTATTGTATGCCTCTCCTGTGCTTTCATTCCTTAACAATAGTGAGATCAATAAACTCTCTGCTGCCTACAATCACATCGCCAGATTTGTAGTAGGAGGTCCTTACAGAACTCATCACTGCATTAATCTAAGGAAACTTGACTGGCTAGAACTACCCAATCTTCTCAAACTAAACCAACTCACTGAATTATTAAGCAACCGGATAAAATCCCCTCCTTGCATAATCTTCTGAATCCATACTCTAATCTAAGTTGTCTTCGCTCCTCACATAGAGTCCTGGTCCAAACCATCAAATCCAACAACTCTGCTGGAGAAGCCCTTTTTGCCAACTCTATAGGAAAAGTCTGGAATTCCCAATAACTTAAGACTTACTACATCCCAATGTCTATTCAAAAATAATCTTAAACAATCTCTGACACTCAACTAGTAGTATTCTCCACCTGTTTTACTAAGTGTATTTTTCTTTTTCTTAGTCTAAAGAATTTGTAAACGCACACCCACTAAATTCCACATCCACTGGTACTTATGAAGTCAAGCTCCCCATTGCCTGACTTGACTCTACAAGGGATGGGTAATAGTAACCTAGAATATCAACTACACTGTATTTTGAACTGTTATCTATTCACATGGTAGCCAAGTGTATCTAAAACAATTGTGAAGTATTTTTGTGTATCTCTAATTTTGTTTATGTGTATCTCTAATTTTTATTTATTTGCATTAGGTAGTGTATTTATCTGCATGTAAATGAAAGTGTAACTTTTTCCTCTGTGGAGCTTTTCTTGAAAATGGACATGTATCCAGTCGGACCATCCCGGTCAACAAATGTAAAATAAAATAATAAATAGTTAGAACCAAGACTCTCTCCTCCAAAAAAAAAAAAAGGAAGCCAATCTGGTGGTCCCCTGCCATAAACAAACTCTACAACAGAAGGAGGAAACTGATGTGGAATAAGGTGAAGTCCCAAGACTGGAAACTCTCCTTTATCAGCCTCAACAAAAAGTTGAGATTCCTCATCAAATCATCTAAAGCTAGCTATGAAAACAGAATTGCAGCAGATAGTAAAGACAACCACAAGGCCTTCTATAGTTATGTAAAGAGTCTCCAAGGCAATACCCAGATTTGCTCTGAGCTGCTGCACAATGGTACCTCCTATACCAAGCCAACAGGTACTGCCAATATACTGGACAACAGATTCAGTGCCATCTTTACCCCTCCGGGGGGGGTGGGACCAATCACAATACCAGTAGATTGCCAGACACCAAGTATTACTGCTGCACAGGTTAAAAAAGCACTGTCCAAGGCCAAGAATACAGCTTCTATGGGACCTGACAATATCCCTGGCTGTGTTCTACATGAACTACAGAGAGAACTGGCACCTCACCTGTGTGCCCTGTTCAATCACAGCCTCACCTCAGGCTTTGTCCCTACTGAATGGCACACTGCTAAAGTCATCCCTCTCCAAAAAGGAGGAGCGAATACAGACCCTGGGAACTATCGCCTCATTAGCCTGATAAGTCTGATATGCAAAGCTATGGAACACATCATCATGGACCTAACAAACAAGGATATAGGGAATCTCCAAATTCTGGATTCCACACAGTTTGTTTTTTTGAAGGGTAGGTCATGCCTGCTCAACTTGGTGGACTTCTTTGAGTCCGTCACCAGAGCTGTGGATGAAGGCAAGGTGGTTCATACAGCCTACCTTGATCTGGCCAAGGCCTTTGATACTATTTCCCATTCAGGAATCATAGAAAAACTCACTAAGCTAAGCATCAACCCCTATATCACTAGGTGACTTGCAAACTAGCTCACAGATAGAACCCACAATGTGAAAGTAGCTGACTCCAAGTCAGACTGCCAACCAGTCATGAGTGGAGTCCCACAGGGTTCGGTCCTGGGTCCTCTCCTGTTTGGTATCTACTTCTCTGAAGTCCAGACCAACACGAATGGACTTTGGCTAACAAAGTTCGCAGACGATTGCAAGTTGGGAACTATTATTAACTCCCCAAGTGATGTTGACATCCTACAGAAAGGCCTCACTGAGATCAGTGACTGGTGTCAGAACCATGACCTTAAGCTCAATGCCAAACAATGTGTCGTCATCCCCTTTGGGAAAAACCCAGTTCCCATGAATTACCACATTGATGGTAGTCCACTGAACACAGAAGGCATTACAAGAGATCTGGAAATACAGGTTGACACCAGCCTCTCTTTTGACCACCACATTGCCGCTGTGGTCAGAAAGTCATTCTATGTGGCACATCTCATTACTAAGGGTTTTGCATCCAGGAAGAAAGAGGTCATTGTCTTCCTCTACTCTTCCCTCATTAGGCCAGTCATTGAATACAATGCCCCATTTGGCATGTACCTCACTAGACACCTGCAACAACTAAAGAGGCCACAAAAGTACCTCACAAAGAGGACCATAAGCCTTAAACACTTGCCTATATGGACAAAGTAAAAAAACTATAATTATTCTCTGCCTCATATCGTCTACTTAGAGGTGATCTCTGCTTGACTACCAAAGCCATGTCTGACCCAGCTCTGTTAAAAATGCTACATCTAAAGAAATCCCAATCCCTGCACACCACATACTCCAGAAACCTCAACCTCATTACCACAATCAACAGAACGTGCTGGAGGTACAGCTTCATAACCCAGAGACTGCCCATGCTATAGAATAGACTTCCTATATAGGTTCATAAGTAGGTACTAGGCTATCTCCCCAAGGGAATGTATAAGCCTAGGCAGAGTGTGTCGGCTTTCGCCGCCCATTGATACATGTCAAACAGAGCACCTCACTGGCCCTCTTCAAGAGAAATCTTGATGAATGGATAGGAAATAGAAAATTCACCCCAGGGATCATTCCATTGACTTTACTCAACAGAGGCACTGGGAACTAAGGTCGGTTGGCACAATGCCAGGGTAATCCTATGGGCTAGGCTTCTAGAGGCCCTAGGACCAATAGCTTAGTACACACCTGTTAACCTATAAATACCTAGTTCTTTCTCATTAGTAACTACAAATGGGGCTTTACATGATAAAGTTCTAGTGTAGCAACATGCATGATGCTTCAAAGTGTATCACGTTCTTACGATTACCACCTGTATATTACTTTCTGTGTATTGTTTTAATGTTCCTCAAATGGACTATGTTGAACATTTTTGTACAGAACTTTAGAAAATAGCTTGTTTTGCTACTATGTTGCATGCTTTCTGTATTGAAAGTTCTTTAATATTTTTTGTAACATGATATCCTATGTGGAGCTTTTATCCCTGGCCCTCCACTTAAAACGAGCAATTATTGCCCATTCGGACTTTCCCGGTAAAGAAATGTAAAATAAATAAATACTACTAGGATGGCTACCCTTGATGGCCGTTTTAAATGTAGCCAGTTTCCCTTTTTGAGCTTGAATTAACCTATACCATTTGGATAGAGATTGGCCTACCCATCCCATGGTCGATAAAAAGAAGTTATGTCTTATCATAATTTTCCATCTGTGTTGTTGATCTGCGGAAGGATGGAATGGAATGCTTGCAACGCTAGTAGCACCGCCCTCAATTCCAGGACATTGATATGCAAAAAGGCCTCTGTCTCCGACCAGGTGCCTTGGACCGAGTTTGCCTGACATAGCCCCCAATCAGGGAGGCGTCCGTGGTGACCGTGGCTTTTGGTTGATGGGGGCTGAAGGGGCGAGACCATTGTTGGAAGTTTCGAGGTGTCCACCAGAGCAAATCTTGCTTGCATCTCTGAGTTACACTTATCTGAAAAGACAAAGGGTGTTGTAAAGAGTACCACTGAGTGTGGAGCAACCACTGGAGAAGTCTCATGTGGAATCTGGCCAGAGGAACAATGGTGATCGAGGCTGCCATCGACCCCAAGAGTTGGAGTATGGACTGAGCAGAAGATTTGTGGTGACAGAGCAGTGGCTGAACCTGTTGTCTTATTCTTTGAAGTCTGTGATCTGGAAGAGATGCTGGGCAATTCCTTGTGTCCAACAGTACCCCGATGAATTCTAAAGACTGTGCTGGGGTCGTGTTGGACTTCTCCCAGTTTATAGTAATTCCCAGGCATTGTGCTGTGAGGAGAGTGTAGTCTAGGGCTTCTTCCAGTAGGCGCTTGGTGGGGGTGGTGAGGAGCTAGTCATCTAGATAAGTCGTCTAGATATGGAAACCCCTGGAATCCTTGAAGTTGCAGGTGAGCAATGACCACTGCCATGCATTTGGTGAACACTCTGGGGGCTGTAGAGAGACTGAAGGGCAGTGCTCGAAATTGGTAGTGACTGGCTCTTATGCAGAAGCGGATGTATCTTCTTGAGCATTTGTCCATTTTTATATGGTAATACGCATCTTGAAGATCTACAGAGCACATCTAATCATCTTCTTCCAGAAGAGGAAGGATAGACTGAACCGTGACCATCCAGAATTTCTCTGTTTTTACAAATTTGTTAAGTGTGCTGAGATCCAGAATTGGTCTTCAGTCCCTTGTCTTTTTTGGCACCAAAAAGAACCAGGAGTAAAAACTGGATCCTATCTGGTCTGGAGGGACCATTTGGATGACTCTTTTTGTAGCAGCTTTCAGATTTCGTGTGCTGCTGCTCCCCTTTGATTGGGTGGAACATCGGGTAAGTCTCTGGGTGAGGTTGGACAGAGATGAAAGGGGATGCAATAGTCTCTGGATATTATCTGTTGTACCCAAGAGTGGATGTTTATGTTTCACCAGGCAGTGGAGTACAAGGAAAAATTACCCCCGACCGCTTCCAGAGGTGAGCAGTCGGGCAACATTTCAGGAATGCTGATAGGGTTGGCCAGAGAAAGAATTTGTGGAACCCCGGTTTCGTGGACCTCCTCTGCCCTGAAAGGGGCATCTTGCATTGGTGTTTCCCCCTCTGCCTCTAGGGGAGAACTCGACATGTGCATCACGGAAAGAGCCCTGTGATTTTTTTGTGCCACATCTTTCCACTCCTCCAATTTCTGGAGTAGAATTGTTGAGGAGTGGAGTGTCTGAGACCAACGGCAGGGTCTTGCTATCTTGTTCGCTCCTTGCCAGCGTATCTTTAACTTTAGGGCCAAAGAAAGAAGCGGCCTTGATGGGTGTGTTCATAAAGGAAGCCTTAAAGAATTCCACAAAGGCGCATCCAGGCATGTCGTCTCGTGACTATACCTGTGCCTGCCTCTCTAGCCACTCCTTACTTTGCATGTGAAATAAGACACATGGAAGAATTGGATATGGATTCTAGGGTCGCTATCTGAGAAGCTACATTGTCATGGACCTCATCAGAAACAGCTCCTGCCAAGGTTTCAGAGAGTTGGTTGATAAGATCCCCCTGGAGCCTTGTAAAGTATGCCAAATAGTTTAAGGACCTTACGGCGCAGGTCGATGAAGCAAACACATGCTTCCAGAGTCTGTCTATCGCCCAGGACTCCTTGTTGGGCAGATGGACAGTCTAGCTGTCTTCTCCCAAGTCTTTCTTGGTTGCAACCACCACCACCATGGCATCTACTGGAAGACCTTTTGACCAATGGTGATGCTCAGCTGGGGGAGATAAGATCTTGTCAGACCTCTGCAGTATAGCTTTCATGGTGTCAGGAGCCTTCCATGCATGCTGGACTATGAGCTGGACAAGCTCATCGGCCGGCAGGGTAACCCAGGAGGTAGGGGGCCGGGCATGAAAGGCCTGCAGGAATACGGATTCCTCTGAGGAAGGATTGGAGGACTTCCAGTCACCCCTCTGTCTTAGGATCTTGAGGATGTCACCAAGGGACACCTCATCAGAGGGTGACCGTGGCCATCATCAAAGTCAGTATCTTCGGTCAAAGACTCCTCAGTGGAGTCCATGTGCTTCCTCTTGCATGAAGCCTTGTGAGGTACTTCCACAGTGGGGAGTTCTGGGGAAGACTGCAAAGAGGGGGTCTCCTGATGGGGAGAAACCTGAGGCCCTTGTGCCCGGTGTCCGATGGTTGTGGCTTTTGACAGTTGCGGCACAGAAAGGGGAGAGGACTCCGACATGGGGGGGTTTGCCAACGGAGGCAAGCACCCTCTCCATGGCCTGGAAGGCCGGACCACCCAAAGAGGGATGGGAGCTCGGAACCAAACACGACAACCTCGGAACCGGGGTCACACCCTGCTCTGACAAGCCAGCCACCAGACCAGGAGTCTCAAGAGGGCTGTGGAGCATGAGGAAGGGAGGATTCCTGGAGGGTGCCATAGAAAAAATCGGCATGGAACCAAGAATGCCCTCCCCCATGGCACAACCACTAGCCTGAGAAGAGCCCAATGCCCAGTGCACCGAGGGCCACAAGGATGACTCCGGCTCCAAAGCAAGCTCCACTATTGGGGTCAAAGGGAGGGAAGCTGCTGTCGGAGGAAGGGGCTTCGATGCTTGCATGGAAGTCGAAGGAGGAGTGTACTTTGGAGTCTGAGGAGAAATACATTCACTTGAAAGAGGGACCATAGCTTTAGATGGTTGAGAGAGATCCCTGGCCACAAGCAACTGGTCAACAAGCCACAACACATCTTGTTCAGAGAGGCTCTTGGTCGACCTCATACAGAAACCTGAAGGTGATTCTGGCCTTCTAGAAAAAGGCTATATTGGCTACCAACAAACAGATCCAGAGAAGGAGAGTACTTGGTCCTTGCTAGTTCGAGTGGTGAAGATCCCAGAACCGAGAGTGTCTGCACCGAGGAGAATGGTGTCGAGGTAGTCTGCGCCGACGAAGGCAGTGCCATAGAAGTCGAACGTGTCTACATCATAAAGGCAAGTGTCTGCACTGATGAGTACGGTGCCATCGAAAGTGTCTGCACCAGTAATAATGACAGTGCCGAAAAGGACTGCACCGAAGAGCATGTCGGTGCTGAAGGTGTCTGCACCGTAGAGGACAGTATCGTCCAACTTGGGGCCAAAGGAGATTGCACCAATGGTGCCGAATGAGACTGTACCTGCAAAGACTGTGCCAGTAAAGGCTGCGATGAAACTGTCTGAGCCGTAAGTGTCTGCACCGTGAACTCCGGTGCCAGTGGCAAGAAAGAGGACATAGCTGGAGCAAGAATCAACTGGGGTGGTGCCAAGCCTGGAGCCAAAAGGGTCACAGGTGGTAGCGCCGGACTAGAAATTTTTCCTTCTTATGAGTCGACTCCCTGCTATCTCCAGAGGGAAATGAAGTGAGCGACCTCAAGGAAGAAGAAGAAGAACACCTCTTACGGGGTTTAGCAGGAGGGGGTGAGCCCTCCGACCTGGAGATAGCCTCACAGAAAGGAGTTTTGAGGAGACCTTTCAGGATTAACTTGTTTTTTTCTTTCATTGAGTGTCCTAGTTGAAAAATTTCTACAAATCCCTCATGGGGGATCCACTGTAAGGTGAGAGACATTAAAGCAATAGACACATAAATCATGGCCATCAGAAAGTGGTAACATCTGAAGTAGTTACTTCATTTGCTCTGCAACCTGTGGTATCGGATCCGACCTCGGATCCAAGCCGGCAGCTTTCCAAGCTCCAAGATCCGAGCTCCTAGCTCCTCCCCCTACCCATAATCCCCTGCTACCAACCATATTACCTCAGATCATTTTTTGCTGTGGCTGAAGAAGCTTTCCTTTTGAAGAGCTCCTGGCTGGGTGAGATCGTTGGTGGTTTATAACCTTTTTCTGGAATTTATAATCTTTGTGTGTGTGGTCTTAGCCCCTTTTTCGATTCCCTTTTGTGCTAGTTTAGTTTTTTGGTGTAGTTAGTTAATTTTTTCTTTATTCACTCCCCCTCCCCCCTTAGTGTTTGGGTGTGTGTGTGTGTGTGAGTGCTAGGATGTCGGAAGGGGCTAAGGCCATTTTTTCTAAATGTACTGAGTGTGGCCACAAGCTTTCTCCAGCTGATGGCCACACTCAGTGCGTTTTGTGCCTGGGGGCAGCCCATCTATCAGAGGCCTGCCAGATCTGTGCAGCCTTTAACCCCCGGGCACTTTGAGATAGGAAGAACAAGCTGATCCTGGCTGGAAAGCTCCCCCAGGAGTCAGCTTCTTCTTCCTCTCCCGTTCGGGCTCTGGCTGCCTTGGCGGCCCCGGCGCCTTCTGTTCCCTTAGCTCAACCCGGGACTCAACCTCCCTCTTCGAGTTTGAGCTCTGAGGAAACTAGTGCCTCTTCTGTTAGAGAGAAGAGGCACAAGGATAACGAGGGACATAGGTCCCATAAAAGGTGGGCTGAATCTCATCCCTCGGCTCCGCCAGCTAAAGCAGCTAAGTCTCCTTCGAGGGTCTCCGGATCCTCCTCCTCTCGGTTCCGTTCGCCTAGTTTCTCGCCGGAGGAGGAGGATTTGTCTCCCTCGAGGTCATCGAGGCGGCCCTCCCGGCCCGCCTCGACTACCTCTTCCAGGTCAACGAGAAGCATCTCCGAAGCGGATATGGATCGGATGATGCGTCGGTTCTTGCAGACCCAAATGCAGATGGGGGTGCTCTTGCCTCCCCCCCCCTCTGGGGGGGAGTGCGGCCCCCATGTTTGCCCCGATCACTCCTTCTCCAACTCGTTTTCGGATCTCGGACTCATCGGATCCGGGCCCCTTCGGACCCAGGGATTTGTCAGCGCCGATAGCGCTGGTCTCTTCGACGCCGACTATACCCTCGAGCTTGTCGGATCCGAGCTCTCGGGGCCGAGGGCTGAGCGTCGGTTCTGAGGGAGTTGCTGTGTCTTCGGAGCTGTTGGCTTCGGAGTGCACCTCTCTCTCGGCGCAGACTGCATCGGCTCTGACCCCGATCGCTTCCTCGGAGCCGAGGAGATTGCTCTAAGAGGCTGGCAAGGGCAGTTCTCCTTCGGGTTTTGAGGTAGTGGAGAGGGTACTGTCGAGGTCCTCCAGGTGCCCGGTTCGGGCTTCAGATCCACCCATACCCCCACTGTATGAGGGTCTGTCTTCCATCATCCGACCATCGGGACAGCCTGCCCAAGCCCTCCAGCTAGTTCCCGCGGAGGAACAACAACCCGTGGACGAGCCCTCTTCGGATAGCCCCACCGAGGAGGTTCCTCGGAAATGTCGGTGTAAAAGGAGGCACCTGGACTCCCCTGAGTCCGTTACCACCAACACGGACTTAGATGATAGGGAGGGTTCCCCAAGGTCACCCCCTGAAGATGTCTCCTTTGGAGACATCATGGAAATGTTGCGTATTAGAGGGGGGGTGGTCTGCCCAAAAACCTTCCCTTGATGAATCCATGTTCCTGGAGGCGTTTGAGGCAGGCCCATCTACCTCCTGGGTGTCCCCTCCGGCCAAACACCTGGTGGACTTAATTACCACCAGGGCGTGGAAGGAGCCCGACACCGTGGAGCCAATCCCTAGGCATCCCGATAAAGTCCTCAGTCCCCCTACAGATAAACAGTCATGGGCCAAAGGATCCCCTGTTGATGCCATGTTGGTGGCGGCGGCCACCAAGAAAGAATTCACTCAGGAGAGTTCTTTGGTCCACCCGCCAGATAAAGAATCTCGAGCGTTGGACCAGATTGGGAAGCGGATGTTTGCTTCAGCGACCTTTCCATAAGGGCACTGAACTATATGGCACATACCATCAGGCTACAGCGAGACTTGATCAAGGAATACGTTGCAGCCCCCCCGGAGTCCATGTCGGTCAGAGACAAGAATGTGTTTGCGACGCGAATGGCCACTCTGAAGTCCATCTCTAATACGTCTATGCGGCTCCTCTCCCATGCTACGGAGGGAGCCGCTAGAGCTAGCGGAGCAGGGGTCATCTTACGACGTCACGCCTGGCTCCGTCTTTGCGACTTCACGGATCCCTTCAAGGCATCCTTCGTGAACGCCCCCTTTGATGGTTCTGCTCTTTTCAGCAAGACCGTTCGCGATACGCTGGTCCAAAGCGAAAAGGACGGGAAGACGCTGTCTGCCATCGGAGTCCGCTTCTCTAGACCCCAAAGATCCTTCTCCAGGAATCAGAGGGGACAAAAAAAGCTGTGGTTCCGCAAGTCTCAGCAATCCCATCCAGCTGCGGACCACTCATCCTCTGGAGGCAGAGGAGGACAAGGTGGACGCCGGCCCAGAGGCAGAGGGGGGGGCCGTGTAATTTCGGGTCTAGAGAGCCTTTCTCGGACAGACCCGCGCAACAGCCCTGAGGGCTTGCCCGACTGTCCCTCTCTGGAGGCAGTTGGGGGGCGGTTGATGGAGCACCTGTCAAACTGGGAGTCCCTTACAACGGATTGATGGGTGCTCCGTATCACATCCAGAGGTTATTCCATTCTATTCCTAAATCTTCCCCCCAAAACCAGACGCCTCCCCGATGTCTCACCCGGTCAGAGGGAGGCAGCGGCTTCAGAGATTTTGAAGCTGCTAAGAAAAAGAGCCATCCAGCCCGTCCCCCCAGATCAGTCCGGATTGGGTTATTACTCAAGGTTCTTTTTGGTGCCAAAGAAAACCGGGTACCTCAAACCCATCTTAGACCTTTCCGCTCTGCACCTGTTCATACCCAAGGAAAAGTTCCAGATGGTCACTCTCCAATCAATTCTCCCCCTTCTGTGGGAGAACGACTGGATGTGCTCCATAGACCTCAAGGATGTGTACTACCACATCTTGATGGACAGACGATCCAGGAGGTTTTTCTGCTTCCGGCTCGGAGCCAGTCATTATGAATTCAGGGTTCTTCCATTCGGCCTCACCTCAGCCCCCAGAGTGTTCACCAAGGTCATGGCAGTGGTTGCAGCCCACCTGAGACTTCAGGGCATTCAGGTCTTCCCGTACCTAGATGACTAGCTCCTTACCGCGACCAACAGGCATCAGCTCTGTGTGGCGAGAGATTACGCACTGACTCTAGCCCACAACCTAGGCATTTCAGTGAACCGGCAGAAGTCCTGCCTGTGCCCCACTCAAGCCCTGGAATTCATAGGGGCCAGGTTGGATACTCGAATCTCCCGAGCTACTCTAACATCAGTCAAACTGAACAGCTTGTCGTATCAGGTGTTAGCCCTTCTTCGGAGTCCTGCTCCTCCAGCGGAATTAGTCCTGAGGGCACTGGGGTCTATGTCAGCAGCGATCGGTCTCTCCCTCCATGCCCGTCTGCGAATGTGAATATTACAATGGACCCTTCAAGTCCAATGGTCCCTCTCGTTCCACCCCTTAAACACGCCGATACCACTGAGCAGAGTTTGTAGGGACTCCCTTCTTTGGTGGTTACATGCGCGGGAACTCAGAGAAGGGAGGCCCTTTGTGATTCCCCCAGTCAAAGCCACGTTGACCACGGATGCTTCTCGCCTCAGGTGGGGGGGGGCATTGTTCAGGCAGATCCATTCAAGGCACGTGGACTTCCCTAGAGACTGCATTGCATATCAATGTCCTGGAGATGAGGGCAGTGCTTTTGGCGTTGCAAGCTCCCCACGACCTTCTTCCCCTGGGGACTATTGCGATCCAGACAGACAACATGTCAATAGTGTGGTATATAAACAAACAGGGAGGAACCAGATCTTATCCCCTGTGTCGAGAGGCCATGAGAGTTTGGAAATGGGCAATCTCCACCAACCGCTTTCTGGTAGCAACGCACATTCCGGGACGGTCCAACATATTAGCGGACAAGCTAAGTCGGGTGCTTCTCACTCCGTAAGAGTGGTCTCTGAATCCATCTGTTGCGAAGCAGATCTTCCACAAATGGGGTCGGTCTTTTTGCTTCTCCTTTAAACACAAAATGCAGCGAGTACTTCGCAATAATGCCCCCCAGAGGGAAGACCCCCAGAGACACTCTAGTCCATGTTTGGCCACCCGGGCTCCTCTATGCTTATCCCCCCCTCCCGCTCATGATGAAATTCATTCAGAAAGCCTGTCGGTTGGGGAGCAGAGTTATCCTCATAGCCCCAGTCTGGCCTCGACAGATCTGGTTCCCTTTTCTGCGGTCTCACAGTGTGGCTCCTCCATGGATTCTGGATCCCAGTCCAGACCTGATCTCGCATCCTGCGGGTTGCCCAACCCCGAACCTGGTCAACCTCAAGCTTGCAGCTTGGCTGATCCAGTTCCAATAATGGCTAGGACTCCCGGTATCTCATCTCCCGTTAAGGCCATTCTGGTTACGGCTCATAAGCCGTCTACCAGAAAACTTTACAACAGTAAATGGAAACGTTTTTCCATTTGGGCCAAAGACAAAGGCTTGGACCCATTTACTGTCCCTATTCCGACCATTCTGGACTTCCTCTCGTTGATTTTTCGGCAGGGAGCAAGTGCTTCTATGGTTAAGGTGCAATTGGCGGCCATCTCCCATTTTCATGTGGGTGACGGCATAGGTTCCTTAGCATCTACAAAGTTGTGCAAAACTTTCTTACGAGGCATCTTTCTTTTAAAACCACCTGTAAAGTCTGTGGTTCCCCCATGGGATCTCACTCTAGTCTTGCAAGCCTTGATGAGTCCACCTTTCGAACCTGTGGCCTCGGTTCCGTTGAAGTTCTTGTCATGGAAAACGGCCTTCTTAGTGGCTATTACTTCGGCCAAAAGGGTTTCAGAACTGCAAGCTTTGTGTATGAAACCTCCTTACCTTATCTTTCACAAGGATAGAGTGTCCCTCAGGACTAACCCGTCTTTCTTGCCTAAGGTTGCTTCAGAAGCAAATATAAATCAATCGATAAATCTACCAGTGTTTTTTCCAAAATTTCAGAACAAAGGAGAATACACATTGCACACATTGGATGTGCACAGACAGCTGCATTTCTACTTGCACAGGACTAGAGAGTTTCACAAGTCGGACCAGTTGTTTGTCTCTTTTGCAAAATCAGCCATGGGCAAAGCCATTTCCAAAGTGACTGTAGCAAATTGGATCTGTCAGTGTATTATTCGGGGGTACATATCATCTGGCAAGCCAGCCCCGGTTGGTATCCGTGCTCATTCTACAAGATTTGTAGCCACCTCAACAGCTTTTTGGTCTAGGGTTCCAGTGGACGACATATGTTCAGCAGCTACTTGGTCCTCTTCTCATACATTCATTTCTCATTACAAACTAGATGTGATTTCGAGGAGTAGGGCTTCTTTTGGCTCTGCAGTGCTTCGGAATATCCTTCCGTAAGGACCACCCAGGTTCTTATAAGGTAGCTGGGGACTTTGTCCCACAGGTTGCAGAGCAAATGAAGTAACTACTTCAGATAAAGAAGTTATGTACTCACCATAACGTTCCATCTGAGTAGGTATTTCATTTGTCTGCAACCGACCCCCCCCTGCCATCCCCCGAACCTTTCGGGATTTTCTGATCACCTTTAGAGTTGATTTTGTGTTATCAGGTTTGGTGAGGCAAAAAAAAAACGATCTGAGGTAATATGGTTGGTAGCAGGGGATTATGGGTAGGGGAGGAGCTAGGAGCTCGGATCTTGGAGCTTGGAAAGCTGCCGGCTCGGATCCGAGGTCGCATCCGATACCACAGGTTGCAGACAAATGAAGTACCTACTCAGATGGAACGTTATAGTGAGTACATAACTTCTTTTTAAGGCTGCAATCCTTACACTGTTTGAAACCAACACTACTTTTCTTGTCTGACATAATGATGTGGAGAAGAACGACAGTACCAAGGAGTTAAGAAGACTACCCAGAAGGGTAAGAAGAGAGAAAGTAAGGATTACCAACAATGGTAATGAAGAATTACCTCAAAGGGTAAGAAAAAGGGTAATAAAGGGAAAGAAACTATAGGGAGAGTCTTAAAGATACGATAGAGTAGGCATATAGTAATAGTAACTGACTGAAAACTTTAAAGTACTAACAATATAGAAACTTTCAAAAAATTATTCACTTAGCTGAGAGAGAGTAGCTTGACATGGCTGTACAGCAACATGGCAAATGAGATCTGAGGTAACAGGGAGCAGAGCATTTTGGGTAGGATCGTGGCTCGAGAGTTTTTGGCTGATGCGAGCTTGATATAAGGCCGGCTCAGTTCTGAGGACGGAACAGATAACCCATCAGTAAGGAATGAACGAAGATTAACAACATCAGATTTATATATTACCCTGATGAGAATAACTGGGATCATACCCTAGATAATTTGAGGAGACACATGCATGGGATTCATAGATTCATAGATTAGTACTAGTGTAACTGCCCTTGTTGGCCATTTTCAGCCTAGCCAATTACCCCATGTGAGAATCAAACCCTGCACCTTGTGTTTGTAAGGTAAACACCTTAACCATTATGCCAACATCCCACCCCTCTGTCAGTCCTTTTCCATGACATTTTCGATTGGAACTCTGCTAGTAACCCACAAATGTTATGGGGCGGTGCACTGTGTTCACAGTTTCATTTTTTTGCAACAAGTGTTTTCTTCTTAGCATATAATCTGTAATTCTGATTTCCTTTGTTTAATTTTCTTATGAGTTATAAAAATGTTATTTTTCAGTTTTGTACCATTTTATTTTATGACCAGTGCCTTGGTTTGTAAATGCATCTGTGGGCACCATTTCTAGTGCATGGAGGCTCTTATTTAGAAATGCAGGAAAAGACAACTAGGTTTGGACAGCTCTAAGCTGTGAAAGCTTCATCTCACATATAGTCTAAAGCTGTGAATCTTCTTACAGAGTATGTAAGACCTGTATAGACTAGGCCAAAGACACGTTTGGTATCCCAGAATATGCTGAAGGAGTATACATGACATTGTATTTCATTGTTTGTTGATGGAGCATATGATGATAGACCTCTTACTTAGTCTGCACAACCTTCCTTGAGAAAAAAAAATCATATAGTGAAGCAGACCTGCTGTGACCTTTATGAGACTGATATGTAAGCCCTGATGACAAGAATACTGTTCTGGATAATCTTGTCTATGAAGTGGGCTTCCCAGCTATGATAGGAAGTACCTATAAGTCAGAATGATACACGATTTCTGGACAATTACCTCTACCTTGAATGGGGCTGAGAGCAGACAGTCACCCAGATGGAAGAAGAAATGGATACCCACAATATACCCGCAGCTCACAAATGTGATTATATAAGTTGGTGTAACTCAGACATGCTTGATGAAGGTCTTGAACTAAATGTTCTCACAATTTCTGGAACAACAGAAACTTTGAGCAGAGTGAATGACAATCATGAAGCTGGACATTTTGCATTTATGGCCCACAGATAGTCTCCCTTTTTTAAGGAGAGGTCGGTTTGAACCTTGAGCATCTGCTTGTACTAAATAAAGAATGTAAGTATTTTAAATCTAGAAGTCCTGCATTGTCTTTGCAATCAGAAAGAGAGCATAGTAGAACTGGCGCTGTTGCCATTATTTAGAAGGAAGACAGAATGTCCTTTCATAGGTCATCCAGCATGACATATTTTAGGCTGTGGGGAGGACCTCAAGAAACTAGAGTGTTAGTAAATAGTTGTATGCTGTTGCTAAAGAATTTAAGCAATCTATTGAGCCATGGATATTGCTATCTATACTTAAGTACGTAGGGTGACCCTTCTATCAATCCAGCCTCTTCCAGACACCCTAGAAAGTGGTTGGGGAGACAGTCAAACTCCTTAAGGACTCTGGTGTATGATGAATGATTCAGCTAGGGAAGCTGCTGTCTCTGGCACCCAATGGATTTGGAACTACACAGTTTGATAGCTACCTGCACTACTTGCCCCCTCTTTGGGTGGTATTGGCAGAGTGGCTACCAGTTTCTGTTTTCTGAAGACCTGGCAGAAAGGAATGGCCTACTGTTCCCGTCAAGTCATTGAGGACCTCCTTAACCTTTTTGTTGTGTGGGTTAATACTGGTGAAGGGGACAATGAGCAGCTTTTGAATGGCCTCATCAACATCACAAGGATGTGGTACCATGTATTTACTACACTGTCCTAAAACTAGTTACCATGGCTTGAGAAGTAGCAGTGTCAGATAATGAGCAGTTCACCAGAAATGTCTTACTGGGTTTCTGAAGAAGGAGATGAGGGGCACTGGGTCACCACCCATAGGGATCCATCCATTAAGAATGGCACATTGGCAGCATAGGAACACATAGACTCTTCCTTTTCAATCCCTGTCTGGGAGAAGGAAGATTCTAATCAGTAATCCTTTGATTACTGCATGATCTCAGTCAGGCACAGGAATCTGAGATCATAGAACTGTGACACATTTTCTGAACAGGGCAGCAAAAGAACAAGGTCTGCCTGTCTGCCTCACCTGCCCAAATTGTGGTCCGCCATAATGGATCTGGTATAAGAAAAACTGTGTCTTCTCTCCCTGAGTTTGGCTCATAACACATGGTCAGCACCTATCTGTAATGCCCTGATTTAGTATCCTCATGACCTTCTGTAGTTTTGTCTGTGGTGATACACATCAAAGGCAGTACACAGACATTTGCAAAATGATCTGGGTGAGGCTATCCTCAGGACAGTATCCTGTTATGTAGGTGTTCCGAATGACTTGGGGGATGGTTTTAGGAGGAACTGACTATGGCCACTATGAAGGACTTTTGTTAGACTCCTTCAGCATCCTCCTAGTACTTCCTGACTTAACCAACCTCATGGTGTTGGACTGCAGTCAGTCTCAGCAGTTGTAGTCTTCATTACAGTGCAGGTTGTCCTTGGAGGTTGTGGTTTTGCAAATCTCTGCCAGCTTGGAGAAGCATCACAAGGACCAGTGATTTTTTTAGACGCAATCAAGGTAGACTGTTCTTTAGAGTCTTTCCCAGAAGAATGCCAACTCAGGGGGGATCAGATCCCATCACTTGAGCTCTCTGGAGAGGCCCACATATTAATCCTTAAAGGAACCTTAGAGGATATGATGGATGCCTTCTGGCATAAAAGTCAGCGGGGATCCACCCAGAAAGCTCCTATGGTTCTCTCTAGATTGGTACATTAAAATAAAATGTTGTTATTAGGACTGTCATCTGCGGCTAGGACTTTTAGCAGGATGTTGTTCACAGGTGCAGAAACCTTGCAAGACAGGGAACTCTATATTCCCCTGATTGCATGAATTGATTTTGATGTCAGTTTTGACAAATTCAGTGGAAGCACTGAAGCAGTGAGTACTAATAAATTTTGAAGCAACTGTGGTTGACTGGCTTCTGAACAACATTCTTTCCTATCCTAGTGCATAAGATTGCCTTCACCTCTTCAGCCAGGAAGCACATGGACTCTGTTTGTGCCTCAGTATCAGAAGCCTTGCAAAAGATGGAACTGTCACAGTATGTGTATGTATTTGTCCCAGAGCTACCTTTTCACCCCTTCACCATGCATTTTCTCCTCCGACTGTAGGAGTTTGACTACCTTCAGTGTCTTGGTACTGTGCCTTTTGGCTGTCCTTGATTTCTACCATAACTTTCAAACCTAGCTAGAGTGCTGGTCTTAATGCATGGGAGTCAACCAAACACAGAATTACCACATTGGGTTCTTAATGCTTGATACATCAACTGTTTTCGTACCATAAGGGAGGCTTTCCTCCAAGGAATTTGTCCTTTGTGGATCCTAAATGCCTCCTAGCATCCAGCTGGGCATGGACAGCCCCTCTAACCTCCTTGGAGCTGCAGCTCTTGGAGCTTGGTGTAATTCAGTCAAGTACATGTACATGTATTTTACTTGATAATAATATAGGTGCCAAATTTTCATTGTGTTTGATTTGGATGAATTGTGCTTGCTCTGAAGTCATGGGCAAACCAGAGGACTGAGGAATTAGTTGCTCACTCCTGGTGCAGTATGGAATAGTGTAGGTTGTGCTGTCATAGGGAACATGCACATCACCAGCATGGGAGCTCATGAGAAAATATGTGGAAGGAGGGATCAAGCCCATTGTAGACTCACACAGGACACTCCATGTGTAAATCATCTGATACTTAGCAACATATTTATTTCCTAACTGGGGAAGCCTCGTCCTAGATATGCATTTACCTTTGTTCCACAAAGTCTGTAGCTTCCTGCACTACCTACTTTAGGAGAGTCCATGTTTCACTTCAGGATATTTTTTTTCCTATTATAGTCATTTCCAATGTTTGCTGTATATGCTTGAAAATGTACATCCTGATTTAGGGTATCCAGACAGGGAGTAGGTTGTAGTACAGAACTTAGCTTAGGGTTAACTGTCGAAACCACATCTCATACAGGGTCATAAATCTGCTGATGTGCTTAGCACCCTGCTAACAGTGAACACCTTAAAGATGGTGATGTCATTGTGCATGTACTGAACACACCATCACAACTCCAGTTTATAAGGTAGTGGGCCACATTATTTCCTTAGAGAGTGTCTTGTCAGTTTTTCATCAGAGTTGCTGCTTTTAGGAATGGGTAAGGGATAAGATGATCACCCTTTGCTTTAATATACATTCTGTGGCATTGAAAGGTGTTACACCAACGAGCACAGACCTTTCGATAAAAGCTGTATGACATGCTACTCTAATGAAGAGTGTTTCACCTCATGGCAGGTCAACAGTCTGCTTTGAAGCTTTGTTGTTGCTACTGGAATCTACACAACTAATATTTTCAGGGCACATACAGTGCAGCAGTGAGCATCATCGCCTCACAGCAAGAGGTTCCCCTGCTCGATTCTCAGCTGGGGTGCCATCTTTGCAGAGTTGGCAAGTCCCCCTTTTGTTTGTGTGTTTCCTCTCATGCTTCAGTTTCATCCCACATATCAAAGACATACAGCAGATGTATTGGACACTCTAAATTGGCACTAAATGCGAGTGTGTGGTATGGATGAACTACCACGGCAGGGCTAGCCACCCACTGGTATAAACCTTGGCTGCAGATGATTGTTCCTGTTGAAGTGACACCCTAACCCCATTTGCAAAAATGGGATGAAAGGGTTGAGGATGGATGGGTGTACAAACCCAAGGAAAGGATATTCTGTGTACTTTTATCTTTAAAAAGGTGAGCTACTGCATTCACTAGCATCATAGGCACTAGTGTACACAGGCTATGAACATTGAGACTTATCTGTGATTGTGACAGTGGTGCAAACAATGCTGTCAGAGATATTCAACAAATAATAAGTTCAACGATATGATAGAGACTCCCTAATTCAGTAGAATAGGCCCAAAGATTTTACTCACTGTGTAATAAGGTTAGTCATAAATAGAGTACTCTGACCACAGTGTTTATACAGCAGTAGGTATTTCTATTTTTGGACAAGATATTAAACAAAGCATATTCATAGTTTAGAAAATGGGAATAATTACAATATACAGCAAATGCAGATACTTGGAGATTTGCAAACACTAAGCAGCTTCTGAACAGCATCAAAGAATATTGAACCAAGTTATACAGGTGTGTCATGTTGCAGGTACTTTCATGAGCGAACTCATATACTTTACTGCACTCTGTAAACTGAATGGATAAATTCTGTGAAGTAACATGTTACCTATCTTATTTCTGTCGTAAGAGCAGAGGGCAATAATACTATATTTACTTATACATAACTTACTAGTTGTTCGTGCAGCCTCGGGTGTCTTTGTTGCTGCATTACAGAAGTTCCTTTAGTCAGTAAAATAGAAACAGTGTACGATTTCTATGTTAACATAGGAGTGGTAAACTTCACCAATAGATACATAGCTAAGTATATTTAACATAGCTGGGCCTTTATGTTGTGAGTGATTGTAATTTGCCTTTTGCTCTGTTTGTCATCAGTAGGTGTGATTCAATGATATTTCTTGCTGTCTGGCCAACACTGTGGATTTTTTGATACTTTAGCTGCTCACATTGGTGTGTTAGCCAGGGAGTCACTGGTGCATGAGGCGTAGTATGCAATGTAGTGGGTAACTGTTTATACTGGTGCATGAGGGGTAGTGTGTAATGTGGTGGGTAACTGCTTGTTTATAGTGGTGCATGAAGGGCAGTATGCAATCCAGTGGATAACTGTTTGTTTATACTGGTGCATGAGGGGTAGTATGCAGTGTGGTAGGTAACTATTTATACTGCTGCATGAGGGATAGTATGCAGTGCAGTAGGTAACTAATTATACTGATGCATGAAGGGTATGATGCAATGTAGTAGGTAACTGTTTATACTGGTGCATGAGGGGTAGCATGCAATGCAGTAGGTAACTGTTTATACTGGTGCATGAGGGGTAGCATGCAATGCGGTGGGTAACTTTATACTGGTGCATGAGGGGTGGTATGCAATGCGGTAGGTAACCTTTTATTTATTAATAGGCTACTGTACAATGCTGCACCTGCATGACACTTTGATATAGCACAACAGTTGTCTGCTGCACACAACAGTACTGCAGACAACATTGCTGCATGTCTCAGAGTGGTGACATTTCTTAATCATTTTGTGTTGTAATCAGAACTAGGCTCTTGCCATTTTGGCTGCACTGCACATTACAGTCCACAGTTCTCATGTTTGTGAAGTGTTATTGAACAGATCCTTTACATTCATTCACACAGCTTATTTCCTCTGGGTATTTAGTTAAGTATGTCCTAATCTGTGATATTTGGTAAGTGGGTCTGAGTGCATATCAGCTGTACACATTCAATTACAGTGATTATTAACACCATTGTTGGTTTCTTGAAGAATGAACAAAAAGACTGTTTAGTTATTTAATTGCTTTAAAAATGTATTTTAAGTTGTGAATGAGAATGTCAGATGATGTGCTTTTATTATCAATACTGTCTTTATTATTATTATTGTTATCACTGTTACTATATTGGATATTTATTTTAATATTTCCCATGATGCCTTCCTTTTCAGGATGGTCTGGTCCTTTACAATCAGTACCAAATGCTTATGGACGGTGATGGCAGCAAATATATTCCAGAAAGTGATTTCATTACCGAGGAATAGAAAAAAAAAGAAGAAATCAAATTTATACAGAAAGAGCAGGACACATGTCCAAGAGACTGAAGATATTATCTCCAACCATCAGGATTGGGTCAATATGGACAGTAAGAGCAGTGCTGGTGTTCAAGTGACTACATATTTTATCCCCTGTAGTCAGGACAAGGCCGGTGTAGGCAATGAGAGAAGCAACACTGTCCCAGGCACTGAAGATCTCACCTCCAGTCAGAACAAGACAGATGTGGGTAGTGAGAGAAGTACCACAGCCCCAAATGGTGAAGATATTATTATAGCTTGTAGTCAGGCTGAGGCTGTTGTGGACAGGGAAAGAAACCCCACTGTCTTAGATAAACACAACATCCACTGCAGTCAGGACACAGTACTCATGTGCCGAGAGAAGCTTTACTGTCCCAAGCTCTGAAGATTTCATACTCTGCAGTAAGTACAAGGCTGATGTGCCAGTGAGAGAAGCACTATGTCCTATATGATGAACAACTAATCCCTTGCAGTCAGGACATAGCCAGCATGGGCAGTCAGAGAAGCCTCACTGTCCAAGCCTCTGAAAACACTGAAGATCTCCTCTCCTGCAGTGAGGACAAATTAGCCTTGGGCATTGAGAGAGTGTCACTCTCCCATATTCTGAAAACACTGAAGATCCCATCCCTTGTAGTCAGGACAAGATAGACGTGGGCAGTGAGAGAAGTACCACTGTCCCAAATGCTCACGATGTTGTAGCTTTTAGTCAGGCCGAGGCTGTTGTGGGCAGTGATAGAGACACCAATGTCTTAGATTATGAATGCATCATCCCCTGCACAGAGGACGTGATACTCATGTGCAAATAGAAAAGCATTGCTGTACCAGGCTCTGAAGATGTCATACCCTACAGTCAGAATAAGTCGGATGTGTGCAGTGAGAGAAGTACCACTGTGCGAGATGCTGAACACCTCATTTCTTGCTGTCAGGACAAAGCCAGTATGGGTAGTGAGAGAGGCACTGCTATTCTGGGTGCTGAAAATATCCCATGCAGTCAAGGCAAAGTCGATATAGGCAGTGAGAGAAACACTGCTGCCCCAGATACTGAAGATATCATCCCCTGCTGTCAGGACAAGGCCAATATGGACAATGAGAGAAGCACCTGTGCTGCAGTCAGGACAATGCTGATATAGGTAGTGATAGAAGCACCACTATCCCAGACTCTGAAAATACTAAAGATTTCATCTCCTGCAGTCAGGACAAAGTACACTTGGGCAGTGACAAAAGCAGTGCTGTCCCAGACTCTGATGACAATGAAGGTCTGACTTCCTGCAGTCAGAACGAGACAGATGTAGGCAGTGAGAGAAGCAACACTGTCTCAAACTCCAAAGATAATAAAGATCTCATTCCTAGCAGTCAAGACAAGGCAGACATGGGCAGTGAGATTAAAACCTCTGTCACAGAAACTGAAGTCTTGGTCTGCCACAAACAGAAGAAAGTAGATACAGACACTGAGAGTAACACTGCTGACCATATGGATAAGTCATCCGTATTGAAGCGGTTACGTTGTCAGTTGAAGAGCTTTCATGTTGCTGTTAAGAAATGTTTCTATAAGCTTTACTGCTGTTATTAAAAATAATTTTTATTTAATTAGAATTTTTGATTCAATAAAATTGTAAAGCAAGTATACCATAAATGCAAATATTGTGTTTTTCATTGATTTGTTTCACTAACCTGCGGTATTGATAAATGTAAATATTGTGTTTTTCATTGATTTGTTTCACTAACCTGCGGTATTGATAATATGGGGATTTAGTGATTCATGTGCAGCATTGTGCTTTGTATCGGTATATGCTACATACTAAGGTTTTTCATTTAAACTTAGCATGCCAAACTTGCAGTGTGACCAAATTTTCTTTCTGCTTAACTTTCCTGTACAAGTTTTCTCCGTGTTCAAACTAGGAAGGAGATTTCACAAGGGGGTAATGAAACCTGAGTTAGTCAATAAACCGTTTGACAAGAAAATACAAGTTATAATGTAAAAAAATTTCTGGATCTGTCAGTTAGCGATCCTTTCATGGATGGGCAGATAAATTGATTCCCCTTTGCAGAAAACCTTCCACTATATAATTTTTCTGTGCAAACATTTTTTTTCTTTGAATTTCATTATTTTATGCTAGGAAAAACTTTTTTTGTGGAACTGTCATGTTGCTGAGGAAATTTTAACTTATGTAATGCTTGAGTGACAAAACTCTGTAAAAATTTATTGTTATAGATGCAGTCTGTTTGTGTAGAGTAAATTTGTGTGTGTGTGTGTGTGTGTGTGTGTGTGTGTGTGTGTGTGTGTGTGTGTGTGTGTGTGTGTGTGCATGTGCATGCAGAATTTCGTTCTTTTGTTGATTACCACTGAAAATTTAATCTTAGAGCCTTAATTTTCCTGTTAGAAGATTTACTCACTCACTCAGGCTGTGCTTCCTGCTTGTGAGATCTCCTTCCCAGCTCTAACATGGAGCAGTATTCAGTCTCCACAGTTCTTGCTTCCACTATCCACAAGAAGGAGAAAGTTTTAGGGAGTCCTTGCGTGGCCTACTGGCTCCATCTCTGCATTAGCTGCTGCCAGGTGAATCTGCTGTGTCTAAATCTTTTCCTCAGTCCATCGATCTTTTGCTGTTGGTCTCCCTGTTGTATCTCCTCAGTAAGCCACTAAGGACCAAGAGACTGGCACATCCTCTGCAGCTGTACGGTTGCCATCACTGGGCATGGGAGAACTACACATCTGATGTCATTTTCATTCATTCCTCAAGTGATGGGTTTGGTTCCATGTCTTTGAGCCAATACCAGAAAAAACAGATAAAATTCTTGCCACCTAAAGACAATGCACATTGGAACAAGGGAGGACCTGTTGATGCCATGGTTTTGGGTGCAGCTACAAGAAAGGAACTAGTAGAACAGTGTTCTTCCTGACATTCCCTTAATAGAGAGTCTAGGACATTGGACAGATTTGGGAAGCGTATTTATGCATGTTAAGTTGTCTATCTCACCTTCGTTCTTGCTGGTTGGGATCGGAGCCGATCCTTGGCTCCGACTCAGCCATCTTCAATAGTTCGAGAGCTGTTTACTGGCTTGAGGCTACCCCTTATCCCATAATACCTAGCGATAGCTACCCAGATCTCGTTTGCCGCTTCAGCTCCGAGGTGTCGTTTTTCTGGCTCAGGCTTGTATAGAGTTTTTTGTGTAACTTTTTCACTAGAATTTAACTTTTCTAGTATTTTATTATTAGCAATAGTTTTGTTTCTGTGTTAGATAATTGTTTAGCTTATAGTATCCCTCCTTTTTGTAGAACTCGTTTAACTTAGAGAGTTCTCCCCCACCCCTACCTCTTCTTGTCAGGTTAGCCGTTTAAGTTAGAGGCTTTCCTTCTGCTTTTTTCTTATAGGCTAGCCATTTAAATTAGAGGCTTTCCTATTATCTTTAAAACAAACAAAAAAAAAATTTAGCTATAGTCTTTCCAGTAGGTGTGTTTTTTGTAGACTGTATATTGCTACTTGTTATTGTTGTTATAATTGATTTTCTTTCTACTGTTAAAAATGTCAAAGGAATTCAAGGTTTCTGGGTTCAAGAAATGTGACTCATGCTGTCAGAAAATGTCTCTGACAGATTTGCACACTTCTTGCGTCTATTGTTTAGGTGCCGTGCACCTGCAGGACTCTTGTTCTATTTGCCATGCCTTTAGTCCAAGAGTCCTGCAGGAGCGTAAGAATAAGCTGATTCTTAGGGGTCTTTTAAAACCCCAGGATTCACTGGCCAAGAGCTCACAGCCAGTGAACTCCCCTAAATCCACTAAGCTGTCGGCTCCAACTTCGGAGCCGTCTTCGGTTCAGGATTTACCTTCTACATCAGTTCCGGCTGGCACTGACAAGACAATCTCCCCATCGGCTCCATCAGAGGCTTCAGAGCCGTCGCAGAGACACAAGAGGCTGAGGTCCCTTTCACTAGTGTCAGTGCATTCGGCTCCTCGATCTCCTTTACTTCAGAGCGAGCGTAGTCACCGATCCTCTCACTCCTCTCGATCCTCTAGACTGTCAGATCATGATGTGGAGAGAGTGGTCAGTAGGTTGCTAAAGTTGCAGGCATTAGCTAAATTGTTGTCCAGCCCTCCTCAACAGGTATCAGCTCCGTCCACTTCTTTTGATGTTCCTCCTCCGACTCCAATGAGTTCGGAGCCTGAGTTCGTTGGGGTTCAGGTAGTGGAACCATCGGCTCCAATAACTCTATCCCCTTCGGTTCCAACATCGGCTCCGATTCCCTTGGTGGTACCTTTCATCGAGGGATCTGGGTGCCGGGGCTCCCTCGTCGGGTCCGAGGGGGCGAGTGGCATCGGACCCTTGACCGACCCCGTTCTCCCTCTCGGAGCTTCGGCACAGGTGAGCTTGGCTCCAACATCGGCCTCGGAGCCGTCTCGCTCGGTGCGGAGAAATATTCCTATTTCATCGGAACCAGAGCTTTCTCTGCATCGTGGCAGGAACGCCTTCGATGTCATGCGGAGTGTGCTGTCCCCTGAGTCAGCTCCACTATCAGCCCCACTGGCTCCATTCCCTGTAGTGCCTGTGCCAACATCTGCTCCTGCTCCAGACCCTAAGCATTGGGAACCGATGCTCCAGGACACCCCATTGGGTGTTTCCTCCTCTTCTGAGGCCTCTCCTGATCACTCAGAAGAGCCCCCTTGGAAGAAGAAGTGTAAGAGGAAGCACATTGACTCCCCCGAGTCTGTCACTTTTGATACAGACTTAGATGATTTGGAAGGGTCCCCGAGATCCCCCTCTGAAGATGTTTCCTTCTCGGGCATCCTAGAAATGCTTAAGCAGAGGGGGAACTGGAATCCCCTAGCCCCTTCTGTGGATGAGTCTGTATTTCTGGATGTCTTTGGTTCCCAACCTTCCACCTCCTGGGTGTCTCTGCCTTTCGATCCACTTATGACAGTGGTGGCTCGAAAGGCTTGGTCAGCTCCGGATACAGTGGAACCAACTCCGAGGAGACCTAGTAAATTCATTACAGCACCCCAGGATAAGCAGTTCCTTTCGAAAGGTGTCCCTGTTGATGCTATGGTGGTAGCAGCAGCCACCAAAAAAGAGTTAGCCGGAGACCTCTTCATATGTCCATCCCCTTAACAAAGAGTCTAGGACAATGGACAGATATGGGAAGTGAATGTTCGCTTCAGCGACCTTCTCTATGAGGTCACTGAACTACCTGTGCCATTTTACCCGACTTCAAAGGGATCTCCTTAAAGAGCTCGGAGATACCCTCCAAGATCCAACAGCTGAGGGAGCACAAGCCAAGGTAGCTTCCCAGCTAGCGACACTTAATTCTGTTGTTAACTCCTCCACTTGGCTCATTTCCTATGCAGCCAATGGGGCAAGTAGAGCCACAGGTACCGGGGTGGCCCTTAGGAGGCATGCTTGGATGCAGCTATGTAACTTTGCGGAACCCTTTCGAATGTCCTTCACCAACACTCCCTTTGATGGTTCCTTTCTTTTTGGACCACAGGTGAAAGACACTTTGACTAGGTGTGAGCAAGAAGGCAAAACTCTCTCTGCAGCGGGAGTCCGTTTTTCCACTCCCTCTAGACCTTACCCCAAGGGTCAGAAGAGTGGGAAGATGTGGTTCCGTAAATCTCAGGGAGCCTTGCCTGATACACGTAGTGATTTTTCCTCTAGAGGCAGAGGGGGAAACAATAATAATAGATGCCACCCTCATGGCAGAGGGGTTCCGCAGAACCAGGGCAACAGAGAATCCTTCTCTGATAAGCCCTTCCAGTATCCCTGAAGGGTTGCCCGGCTGCTCAACTCTGGAGGCAGTTGGGGGAAGACTTTCACTGTACCCAAAAGCCTGGCAAAGTTTAACACAAGACAGATGGGTA